>NW_023616185.1:0-120001 GCF_013339695.2 Rhipicephalus sanguineus
ATTGTCTACTCGTACTAACCACCTACATTGCCACCACAGACGTGCCAGTTAGCAGCTACATGCTCTACAAAGTTAGGCAGCAAAACAACTACAAATGCCCAAGTGCAGCAAATGTACGGCATTGAGAGCATCACTTTTTCAGTGAACCATTTTCTAGAAGCGCAATGCTGCTTGCTCATATTAACAATCATCGCTGATGGTTTTCGCATGATTTGTTTTTTTCTCTGCCTTATGTCAAAAGTGAAGGAATATGAGGATTAGATGGCCTAGTTCATGGATGACACAATAACAATGAATTGACAATGACAAGGCTAGCAGCATAACAAAAAGAATGGACATTACAAATCAACTTTGGAGCTTATAACTGCTGTTGCAGTAAAACAAGACAGGAGATGCTGTCTTAAAAACATGTAAAGTGATAGACAAATGAAATGCGAACGACAAATTACAAGGTAGATAGTTTTCATGAGTGATAATTCGACAAAATTGCTGACATGGTTTAGACCTCCAATTAAGCATGCAAGCCAAAATCGTGCTGACATTAAGCATACTGTAAATTCCTTTCAGGAAAGTGTCCCTAAGCTCTCACCTTGAAGTGGTTCTCTGGTTTTGGGTCAGTGTATTTCGGTGTTGGCAGGAAAGTGTGCAGGTCCTGGCGCAAGTACTCCATCAGTGCCTGTAGATAGGGAAGCAGCTGGGCCTGAACTGTGCAATACAGTTGCGTCGTTGGCTTCCTTTGAGGCTTCTGGATGAACTGCACAGTGCACAGTGCGGGAGGGAATGCTGTAAAACTTTGTGAATTTAAGCTATAAGGGAAGTTGGACTGGAAATTTGTTCAAATAAAAAGCAGTGCCAACAAAGAGAGCTACATCTGAACAAGAATGGCTCGAACATGACAAAGAATTTGGACTTCGTTGCATTATAACATGTATTATATATTATATATATAATTGTTGGGGTTTATGTCCCAAAACCACGATACGATTATGAGAGACACCGTAGCAGAGGGCTCCGGAAATTTTGACTACCTGTGGTTCTTTAACGTGCACCTAAATATAAGTACATGGGCCTCCAGCATTTTCACCTCCACCGAAAATGCGGACGCCACGAACGGGATTCGATCCCGCGGCCTGCCGGTCGGCGCACATCATAACAATGTGCTGGCACTGAATTTGAGTGCAAAATTCAACAAGGAAAACTTGCTCTTCATTTTCTCCGCTAATGTTCAATTAATCTTTTCTTGGGAAAATGAATTTTAATTTAGTCTTGACAGAGAAATCCGTCATTCACCCGCCTGGCCGATATAGGTTTCTCAAAAGAAAATTACAGCGGGTGGAGAAAAACCCCTCGCGGACTGTGGACGAAAACCGCGGACTCGCGACCCTACAGTGTGGTTGCTCGACCATCTGAGGCAATCTTGGGGCTGGCAGACTGCAGGGTGAAGGTGAAATAATCAACAACTTGAAGCACAGTGACATTCACTATGGTAAGTCCGTATCAAGGAAGTCCACAAGATAGAGGATGGTTTGTGAACAATAAAACCGTCCTCCAGCAAGCTGTGAGCTTTCGTCTTTCAGCAATCTGCTTTTCTTTCGTAGTTGCATGCTGTAGCCAATGAATGACATTTCTTCTCCTTCACAAACCTTTCTTCACCTTGCAGGCTTACACATAACTGATTTGCAAAGCCAAGTCTTGCATAAGCACCTCACAGACTAATTCAACTCAGTGTTGCTGTGAGTTAAACAGTAAGCAGGGAAAAATAGCCTTACAGGAAATATAGGCTGCAATCCAAGTACCAGCCACAAAGTATGGCTGTTTTTGCACAAGGAAATAACGAGGGAAGGGGTCCAGGGGAGCGCGAAATACTTCTAGACAAATGGAATACTTCTAGACTACATAGACTGCAATGCCTAAAGCTTTGCTCTTCGTTTGTAGAAGATATGACAAGGATCTTTCGTTGTCTAATTTTCTTCCTCAGCTTGGTCTCACTATTCTTGCAACACGTCACCGTATTGAATGCCTAAGATTCCTTTACACATTACTCTATCTTGTCTCGCTTCTCTAGAGAACTATTTGACTGTCTCCAAACATTCATCAACAAGGAGTCACCACGCCCCAAATATCTCAACCATTCTCACCTGCTTTTTCCCATCAACAATGGAACCCTGGAATTTGTTACCAGGCAACAGATGTTAACTACCATTGAAAGAATTCATGCAAGCTTGCTTATAAATATCTGCATGTTTGTTCATCCCACTCGTGCAATTGCCTCATTGAGGCTGCAGTATATGAATGAGATTTAAAAATAAAATAAAAACCAAAATGCAACACCAGCCTGTCCCCGTGTATTTGCAAAACGTGCAGACGAGAAAGGAATTGATATTTTTACTGGGGATACAAGAGCACTTGCAACCCTCACATACCTGGACATCGTCAAGGGTGAGATTGCATGCGGGGTTTCGTGCCAAGGTGGTCGTGAGGACTTCCAAGACCGCATCGTCCAGACGATTCTGCATGACCGAAACTAGCTCCTCCTTGATGGCAAAGCCTACACAGAATATAAGCTCGGGTAAGCGATCCATTCCCACTGGCAGTTAAAACTTGCGACAACACTCGACTGTCTCTTGTCCACTGACTTTCACTTTTTCCGCATGGCATGGCTCTCAGACCTCCTGGCATTCAGCTTTCCCTCCATTGCACACGTGTAAAATAGGGGCTACAGCACAGCTGTGTAACAACAACTTGGTTAAATAATTGGTTTAACACAGTGTATGCAGCTAGCAGGGGTGCAAAAGCCGAAACAAGATTTGGAGCAATTTTTGGAGCAGCAAAATGTTGCTTTTGGAGCACAAAAATCCAAACTTAAAGCCTGCTATTTCTATAAAAGCAGTGTCTTGAGCCACCCTACGGTGCGAACAATGACTAAGTCCACATTAGCATTTGCAGAGCCTGTCAAATAATTCGACAGGCACTGCAAATGCTAATGTGGACCTGCAAACCTGGCAACCTCGAAACTCGAGATTCGTAAAGAAGGAGCAAGTGGGGGTGGAGAAAAAGAAAACTGGCGTACGCTTTTGTCTATTTGTTTCCCAAGGCCACAGAAACACCATACAGAGCAGCTCCAAATGATTGCCAATAATTTTTTAGACGTCAGCAATCAAACTAGTACTTGTAATTACACGGCACGTGCACGAATAAGTAATTAAGGAACAAAATGTGCTGTGTCCCTGACAGCTAGTACTAATAGCCCCTTCTAAATCTCAGTACGCTTTTCTGCAGGACACCAGTGTGCTGCGGCAAAAGTGGCTTAAAAAGCGTTCTGGACGCAATAAAGCAAGCATCAAGAAATTTGAGAACCACTGTTCTTTTTTACTGCAATAGCAATTATATGGACACTCTCGACGAGTTTTTCCAAAAGATAACAGTCCAAAAAGTCCAAATAGATAACATCGCCCCACGCATGGTATGTTCAACCGCGGGTAAAAGTGCACGAGTGCGGGTGGACGAACGCAGCTGAAGCAGAGATCAAACAAGCCCCCATCTCCGTCGCACGGAGGGCGCATGTGATAACACCACTCTGCTCGGGAGGCCTGCAATCGAAGCAGAGAGGAAACGACCCGCCCGTCTTGAACGAGCATGAAAAGACACGAGGGGGGGGGGGGAGTTGCTCGAGCAGCAACTTTAAACTTTGATTCTAAGGGTGCGGTTGCGATCACTGGGCGCGCGCTATCTCGGCAGCCATCAGTGGGCGGCTCATATACCCTTCCACGTGCTGTGCTCTCAATGCGAAGACTGTGCTGAAAGAGCATCGTTCCTTGGAGCGGCCGTATTCTCTTAGACCAACGTTTTGTAGAGTTACGCGAGATCGGATACAAAAGAGTTTGCTGCCAGCCTCAGTTCGTATAACATTACAATTAGTTGCTACAACATTCATTGCTTCATCCTTGCGGTGAAACTGTGACTTTTTTCTTTTCTTTCGCTGGGGGTTTAGGGTTAGGGTCCGCACATCTGTATTGAATGATGATGCCCACACTGCAAATGACCAACGCGGACTCCATTTCTTGCTAAAATTTGTCCAATTGAGAAAATTTTGGAGCTGGTCGGGCATTTTGGCACAGCGTGGCGCAAAAATAAGGAATATTATCAAATTGGCGCAATTGGTGCAGCTGTTGCACCTCTGGGCTAGAGCAGCTCTCTGACTTTTGCACTCCAGCGTGCACTGAACACAGAGCCAAATGATCTGAGACAGAGTGGTATTTGTTTTCTTTATACTCATGACAATGCACAGTGAGATGTAATTAAAACAAATTACTGCATATAATGATGTAAATATAACATTTGTACGGCAATGACACATGTACCAGCCAGTTTTGCTGTGTCTATGACAAAACAAAAAAAAATCAGGAGCAATAAGGTATACTAAAGCAAAGCAAATGTTTGTTTGCTTGAAGCTGTTTGCTCATTCCAGTTGCCAGTAGGAAAAGTGTCAAACAGTAAAGCCTTGAGCAAGAGCAACTTTAAACAGCAGTTTCCCATAGGTAATTTTAGGTTTCCCATTGGTAATAGGCATGGTTTGGAGTGGAGTGGGTACAAAGAACACTCGCACGGCAAACGTGCACGTACGCTACAGCAAGCGGCCCCACACCGCAGTGACGGCGTGAGCCGAGTAAGCGACGCGCTGCACGCAACTGGCCAGGGATGATCGGCTCCACGCGGTCGTACCGCGTTTCAATGAAACTGTGTCAGTTTTCGCTTAGTGGCAGATCGCGATGCAGACGCGTACACATGTATTGCGGAGAGCCGATACTGTCCACTCTGTCGCCATGTCAGCCGCTGTGTATCGCGGACCCTGCAACCGTTTCGAAATGCTCCTTGGCATCTCCACGCGCTATCGGACAGTCGTGCAAGAGAGCCAGAATCTTTCAGCACTTTAGCAAAAAGAAAGAAAAGTTGTTGTGGTGGGTACTTGAGGCAATATCTGCTCTGTGTTGGCGGCGATGGCGTACGTCAGGAGATGCAAATTTGTACTTGCCGGTTAATGCACACTACCGTTAGTACGTAGTTATGCAGCGTTCCCGTCAGGTAGGTATTAATGACATTCAGGTTCTTAGGGTACAATTTATCAATTTAAATCAATTTATTGTTTCACTTTAGAGTTCCTTTAAAATCATGAGGCCGCGCGCTTCCCAGTTGCAAATCGTGCTGTGCCTGACTGTACATCCTTGGGCAACACACAAGAATGTACAGGCAAGGGTGGATCTTTGGCCTTGTTGGTGCTACATATGTATAACGTTAAGCACAGTACTGAATTGACCAGGACGGGACAGGGAGTGACACACACACAAGCGCTAACTTTCAACAATTGTTGAAAGCGCTTGTGTGGGTCACTCCCTGTCCCGTCCCCGTCAATTCAGTACTGCGCTTAACATTATACAAAGAATGTACAGGGAACACTTAAATCGCAACACAAGAGGCTACAGTGGCTAAAAACACACACCATCGTAGTAGCATTTAAAGAGAGCAAATTTTGGGGGGAATGTGAGATTCGAATTCATACATCGCGCGTCACCACTGCTGAGAACAAATTCAGTATTCGCTTTAATATGTCGCACCGCTGATGCAAGACAGACCTCTGACAGCTATCGCTGTAAAAAGCTGCTCAATGCAATAGCAGCGCCAATCAACCAAACACTGCACACTCACCTGGTTGCACAATTCCATGTACGTTCATGACGACGCACTGCTGGCTTGTTGCGGCTGCCCGAGGCATGCGACGTCACGCTGACCGTATCATGAGACTGGTCCCGGTCAGAGTGGCCAGAGCTCAACCGGGGTCTGAAGTCCTGTTTGTTGGTAATTCGATGGAAATACCAGGCAGACATTATTTACAAAAGCAATCAAAGACAGACCAGGTGGACAACAAGCAGAACCTCATATGAAATGTGCACATGCTTGTGCTTGATTCGAAAAAAGTTGGGCTAGTGGCTGTTCATTCCACATGAGGCGTATATTGCAAGCATTGTGTCCTGTGCATTTCTTAATGTCATCCAATGCCTTTCTAGTGGTAGTTAGATATGCCTCAAGTCTACATTACAAAAGTAATTTAGAAGCATAAAAACATTAACTCTTCAAGGTCCAGTAATTCTACCTGTAATCACGTTATTTCAATTAAATTCCAATATTTTATGAGCCAGAACTATATGATATGATCGTGAACATGCCACGGTGGTGTACTCCGGATTAATTACGACCACCTGGGATTCTCTAACATGTACAGGATCATCCACTGTTAAAGAGAACCTGCAAGCAGATGGCCAATGCTTCACGATGTATCCCTCAGAGCAAGAGCCAAGCACTCGTGTGTTCCCTCTTAGAATGGTCGACCCTGTACATAGATCACAGTACATACATTTCTGCATTTCACCCCTATCAATACATGGCTGCCATGTCTGGGATCAAACCTGCTGCTTTGAGTTCAGATACACAACACCACAGCCGCTAAGCCATCCCAGAAGGTTGTAATCACTTGGTGAAACAGTTTACAAAAATGCACCAGCAAAAATTTCTAGAACGGTATAAGCTACTTGCAACATGACCTGCACAATGTCCTTTAATTCAGCAGTGTCACGGAAAAAAGCATAGAGAGTGAATAGGCATGCAGCAGTATGGCAGGCAATCTGTAACTAATAAATCGAAGATTCATTCTTACAAATTCCTCTTCTTGATCACAAGCAGCTTTCTTCTGAACCAAGCTGACCAGAGAGGAACTCCTTGAACCTGCAGGATTTAGAACACGATAATATATTTTTTTTAATGAGGAGGTGGACAGGATCAGATCAGTTTTGGTAAAAACACAGTACAGTACAGTAGAATCTCGTTGATACAATCCCATTTCATACGATTTCCCGGTGCCAGCGTTCACGATATGCTTATCAAGCGAAACTGCACAACGTTATAGTGAATTTGGATTGCACGTTTTCCCGGATAGCGCGTTTCATCCCACGTTTATTGATCGAAAACGTATTAGTGCGGTGCTACTGTAATGCAATGTGACAATAGGAACTGCAAAATTTCTTTCCAGGCAGTGTGCTGTAACTTACCTAGTTGATATTCACCCACTTTAATGCCGAACCATGAGAGTGAAATAACTAGAAGAATAAGGATGGGTTGGGGCTCATTCGGCAAGCATTATCAAATCATGAATGGTAATCTACCACTATCCCTCAAGAGGAAGGTATATAACAGCTGCATCTTACCGGTACTTACCTACGGAACAGAAACCTGGAGACTTACAAAGAGGGTTCAACTTAAATTGAGGACGACGCAGCGAGCGATGGAAAGGAAAATGATAGGTGTAACCTTAAGAGACAGGAAGAGAGCAGAGTGGGTCAGGGAACAAACGGGGGTTAATGACATCATAGTTGAAATCAAGAAGAAGAAATGGATATGGGCCGGGCACGTAGCACGTCGGCAGGATAACCGGTGGTCATTAAGGGTAACTGACTGGATTCCAAGAGATGGCAAACGCGTGAGGGGGAGACAGAAAATTAGGTGGGTAGATGAGATTAAGAAGTTTGCAGGTATTACGTGGCAGCAGAAAGCACAGGACCGGGTTGATTGGCGGAACATGGGAGAGGCCTTTGCCCTGCAGTGGGCGTAGACAGGATGATGATGATGATGATGATGAATTCCTTCCCATTTATGTCATAATTACTATAATACAGTTAAAACGTACAAATGATGTCCCCTACAACTTCCTCACCTTCATTATGTGTTGGTTTCATTAGGCTATGTCTAAAAAAGAAACAAGCCCTTGATCAATCTCTGTCTCCCGGCGGCTGCAGCATTTTGTAATGCAACAAGGACGCTTCATGGTTATACTGCCAGAACCAAGCTTTAAATGTGGTGCAAAATTTTCTTCTGATTGGCTTTTAACTATTGTTCTAATGGTGAAAACAGTTTGGCTGGTTAGGGCTGTGTTTCTACTGTACGTAGGTCAGTTCTCCGTCTGACTATGTTACACATTTTGTCAGGTGAGTTGCACAAATCGAGCACACTACAGGGGCACACTACACAAAAGACGTAGACTTACCCGAAAATGACACGTCATCTTCGGCACGGCCATGTCGTCCATGACAGGGCATTTCGTGAAGCCTGTAAAAAGACACAAAGAAACACGAACTTAAATTCATAGCTTGCTCATCCCATGCGTACAGAAAAAAGTAAGAAAGATGAAACGCCATAAAAGCCTTGGGCATCACAAAGACTTACCAGTGAGCAATTAGGACTGTTTAATAACAAATGCAAACGGAAATTGTTTACAAAGAGGGAATGAAGGAGCAACAACTTCAATACAAAATTCGTTTCGTTGAATAGCGAATTACCCTTTTCATCATAGCGACTACATCCTGCTTTCACTCACATAATACCAAGCCTTGTGTAAGTCCCACACACATTGTACTTGGTGATTAAGTTTTGCAGCACTCAATTAGATGGCACTCGCTCATGTTTTACTAGTGATGGTATCATCTCGATTATCATCTCTGTGGAATTGCAATGCTGCCATGCCAACTTTGGGGCTGCAACCGAACACAGGATGAACTCCACAGCACTTTGTCCAGCCTTTTGCGAAATACAATATCACCAACTTGCCCAAAGAATTAATTCTCCGCTAAGCATATAATGAGGCATCGGGCAGTGATACACTGACCAGTGATGTCCAAGTGAGAATCGAAATGAGACAAAAATGGCAGTAATGGGCACGTGCATACTTGTGCCTCAAAAACATAAGACACTACATCAACCTAGGCAATGCAGAAGTGTTCGACAAGGTTAATTAAATTATGTACATTCTGTGACAACTTGAGAGATGGTACACAGCAATATAAATAGGAGGCTGCCTTAGATTCATGCCTGTGCTGTTGCTATGAAAAGAGGAATACTTAAAGGCACTGTGAAAAAGTTTATGTGACGAAATTGCGACAGCAAGTACCGTAAAAACTGGAATATAAGTCGAACTTTTTTAAAAAAAAGAGCCCTAAAAAGTTGACCCCCGTCTTATATACCGGTCATTGGCAGAAAAACTTCGCAAGACTGGCCACTAGGGGCAACCGAAGTCAACTGCCTCCATCGCCATCGCAATCATCGGCATCGTTTTGTTTACCACCAGCCTTGTGCCATGGGCGATTTCATTTTGCGTTTTTGTCGTTGTCTTGTGAATCTATTTGGGCTCCGAGGGGCTTTCTTTTTTGTTCTCGACCGGTGGCCGATGACAGTTCACCGTAGCATTCAAGAAAACAGTGATCGAGTTTGCGTAGGAATGAAGAAATCTGGTCTGAAGTGTGTGAAAGGTGTGTTGGGATGCTAGCGCACGTGAATGAGAGCAGGAGCCGTGAGTCACAAACAATAACTGAAAGTTTATCTTTGCACGGGTGTTCTTGCTCTTCCAGTCTCACGGGATACTGTTTCTTTCTTGCTTCTTAGGATGCTGGCAGCCCTGGTTACAGCGGCACCGCACGTATGGCTATGATCAGGGGGCAGATCGAGTGCACCACAGAAGCATTCGCTGCTGGCGGATGCTGAAGGATCACATCACGACACGCAGCGATCAGAAGAAAAACTGTTTTGGTGCCAGACCGCAGCGTATCTAGATGTGGAAACGTAGGGTGCACTGCTTAAACGGGAGCCGCACTCGCGTCATGATTGCTACCGGTGACCTCAAAGTGCATCCAAATTAATGCTGTCAAGAAGGTTGTGACGTTTTACGAAGATGATGCTTGAGCCCATCGTTAGCGGGATTTCGCAGTCGCCGCTGATCTCTACAGAGTCCAAACCGATAACATAGCTTACGCATCGTCTGTTTCACGTGCGAGTAAAAGTACTGCGGAAGCTACAGAGCCAAAGTGCCTGCTGCATGCGCGCGCGCCAAGAAGTAGTACTATATTTTCTAATTCGAAAAGTTACCTAGCTCGAATAAATAAAGATTTCTTCATTATACAAATAGAACGAGTACGGGAAGCCGTTTGTGAAAAAAAGTTATTGTAAACTTCAATTTGTTTCTGTCTTTTTTATTTCTTGGACACCAACACGTTTTCCTCACGCCTGCTGTCTCAGTAAACATGGCGTCCGCGACGCCGACTGAACCGTGTGTGACCACAAACTCGCCGTCTCGTTCTCAGAAGAAGCTGTACACTAAATGTGACAGAAAGTGGCTATCAAAACAGACCAAGCAAGTTATCTGCAACGTCTACGCTGGAGTGAGGCGCCGTCAGCCCGACTTGTCTGCAAATGCAATGTGCCGGACTGTCGCTGAGTTCACCGCAGTGAGCGAGCGAACAGTTAAGCGTATCAAGGCTGAAGCTCTGCGGGCCCCACGTGCCTCCCCGAAGCGCACGCAATTGAATTCCTCGGGCCAAACTGAGAAGCGCATCACCGGCAAGACGCGGAGGCAGCGCTATGACACGTTTGCGTTGGCAGCACTGCGGCGCAAAGTGCACTGCTACTTCATGCGCAATGAAACTGAGTTGAACCTTTCTACCATCGTTAAAAAAAGAAGAAGAATCCTTTCTATTATGTGGCCAGACAACTTTGCTCACGTGGCCAGACAAAGCACTGGACGCACGGGGAAAAAACTGGATTTCCGGGAGATTTTCTTATGACCCGTACAACCGGGAGAAACGTGGAAAATCCGGGAGTCTCCCGGGTAATCCGGGAGACTTGGCAGGTATGTATTTGGCTATTCCATGTAATCTTTTTTCGATTTTCAGTAGTTAGAAGTGGGGGGTTCGACCTATATTTCAGTTTTTACGGTGTGCTTCTGATGTTGATACGAAAACATACTTTGAAGCTTCGTGCAACGAACAAGTGGCCAACAGTTTTTTTTTCCATGCTGTCAAGATTTCATCGTAAATGATGGCGTCTAGAATGTCATGCTTCTATACGCGTCAATGAGAGCTGCAGAAACCAAACTATTCCTTACCGCAGGTAGAAGACGGAGCCCGAGTTCTCCTGGTAGACAAACATGTTCTTGCGGTTGTTCACCGAAAAGCCAGTCAGGACAGCTCTCAGGGCCTGCAAACCTGGCAGATACAGAAAGAAAATTTACTAAATACGGTAGTCCCTCTGGTAAACGGAAATCTCTTAAACAGAATGCTGCTTAAATGGAACAACTGTCTCTGATATGATTGGTTTCGTACTTGAATTCCGCATCCCTGTTCATCTCTTGGTAAACGAAACTCCTGTTAAATGAAACATATTTTCCTGGTCCCTTCAGGTTCTGTTTAACGAGAGTCTACTCTACAATGTTCACAGAAGAACAAACAAACAATTGCGCGCATGTGAAACACCTTTGGCTGTAACGTATATGATGTGAAGTTCATTAAAGTAGTTAATTAAATGCTGCAAAACTAAATGAGATGCATATCAGATTTATTACAATCATAGGTCGGCAAACTCACTCATGAGTCGACTCATTCAGACTCACTCAGGCTCAGATCGAGCCGTGAGTCTGAGACTGAGTGAGTCCGGATGAACAACATGTTGTTCAGTTTGAGTCCGAGTGAGTCCAGTTGAGAAAAATTTTGCTGAGTCTGAGTTCGAGTGAGTCCGGTGGAGGAAAATATTGGTGAGTCTGAGTTCGAGTGAGCCCTTAGCGCAAAATATATTATTAAGTGAGTCTGATGAGCTCCACCTTTTATTGCCGACCTATGGTCCTATCTACTCGCTTATCAGCATTACTTTCAGCCTTATATCGGCTTACGTTTATACTCAAATCTATTCACACATACCTCAACGCACCAGCGTTCATGCTGATGGTCTAATGGTTTGCGCATCAAGTCATTATGTTGAGAGACCAAGGTTCAACCCTACCATCAGACACTTAATTCTTTTGCTTATTTTATTTTCTTCTTCTTCAGGGGTCAACATAAATTTGGAGACCCCACTGTCACATACCTGGTAATGATATCAATGAAAGAAGGAAATTTCGAGGGCTCTTTCTTTGTTTGACACAACCTTGATGAAAACCAGCCGATAATGAAGCCAAGGAATGAAGCCTTCCTTGGCTCCATTATCGGCTGGTTTCCATCAAGGTCATAATTATACTGTGGTTTTGGCACGTAAAACCACAGGATTTTTTTGCTTTGCCCAGTGAAACCACAGCCTTAGGTTGCAAGTGCACGGAAGCGGCTTGCCAGAGTGTAAGTTGCACGCGTTCAAGTGCACGTCGCACGCATTCATCACGAAACCAATGTAGTGCAGTAAAAAAAATGGCGTGTAAAAGAACTGCGCCACGTGGGCACCAGTGCCAAGAAAAACAATGCACCAACATGCTAACCCAAGTTCACTGAATATCAACGGAGCAGAAAGGTCGTATACACAAGTCCAGATAGGCCCTGCCCAAACACTGAAACGCGGAAGCCGATCGGTCGCCTTCGCAACTAAATAAATAATCCTACTCCAAAGGGAGAACGATGACGTCGGTCTAAAGTGCATAATCATTGGTGCAGGCTTGTACGTATCTGCCTTTGAGGAGGAAATGTCGCAAACTTATAAAGTTGCATCCGACTACAGCGCAATAATCTGGCCCCCATGGCGGTCTCCAGCTATTAATGATACGCCTGCAACAAAATGCAACGCACCTCGAGAGATGCCACTGCGTCCGGTTCCCGTTCCCGTGTTGAGCCGCGGGTGGAGACTGAAGTGAGTGGACCACACTATGCTGCAGTCAAAGGCACCTGGCTTGAACTTGAGAGTTGCCTCCAGGTAGTCACCGTGGCCCTCTCCTGAACCGTCGTTGTCTTTGGGAAAAAAGAAAAGAGCAAGCAAGATCAGGTGGACCCTGTTGCTGAATTTAAAGTTTATCTGGAAATTAAAGTTTATCTGAGAGCGTAAAACTTGACTACACGAAAATAATAAGCAGAAGAGAGACCCAAGAGCCATACTGATAGATGGAAACAAGTTATGAAACGAGCAGAAAAATATAAATTCAGGTTAGACAAAGAAAAGAACGAGCTAAGAGCAGCAAAAGGATAAATAAATGAATAGGCATGGGTGAATATTCGAGCATTTCGAATATTCTAATGAATATTACAGTATTCGAAGTCGATTCGACACGATATTATATTATTCAAAATTTCGAAGTATTTGAAATGAACAAATAGATGTACACTTGACCGCATGTAACCCCCCTGTAAAGGCGGTCTCACCGCAGTGGGGGGTGCTATACCGTGAAACCCCATATTCAGAAAAAATTCACGCTGCCGTGTGGTCACACTGCAAGGTAAAATATACATCTTACCATCACCTCAATTAACTGTTTTAGAAGTTTAAAAGAGTGTTATACGGGCTGACATGCGTTAAGTGTAGTAAATTTAGAGTGTAAGGTATTTCACCGCTTATAAGGCATCCTACTGTCATTCAAAGCTTGCTACTATTCAAAGCTGCTTCCACTTCACTTTGAACCAAAAAAGTGACAGTCACGCATGCCTAGTTTCAATTCTTAAATGATTTCAAATTATTCAATCGACTAAATCACCCTTTGCTTCGAATTCGCTTCAAACCTTAAACTTACTATTTGCCCAGCCTATAAATGAACAACAGAGGAAAAATATTGACTAAATATTTTGTTCCCTTTTATATTCCTCACTATAGTCTTGATTCCATAAATAACATTTTGAGACTTTTGTTTTCTAATACTGGCTCAAGTAAATGGCTGTATTCATGTGATGCAGCGTCAATCTTTAAAACAAAAATTTTTATAATCACTACACTGTCCACTACGGTGACAAAAAAAAAGAAAAAGAAAAGAAAAAATATTAGAGCTGTGCGAATAGCAAAATTTTGGGTGCGAAGCGAATTCGAATAATAAAGATTGAGTGCGAATCGAATCGAATAATTTCGAATAATTTTCGAATATTTCTAAACATTTTTCGAATAATTCGAAGTGAAATACAGAAAGAGTAGCAGAGAATCCTAAGTATGTTATGAGATAGCAACATGAAAGTGTTTCTTTTCGCTAGGTGATGAAGCGCTGGTGGGGTCATATTTAATATGTCTTTTTCTATCAGAAGGAGAGGTAGAGGCTGAATTATATTTATGTACATGATTTGGTGCAACCAAAGTGTTGCCGACAACACTTTACACGTGATAGGCAGAGATGCCATTTCCTCAGCCTCTCTTCTCTTTCAACTTCTGTGGAAGGCCAACTGATGTGGCAGACAAGGGTGTGCCCCCTTCAAGTCCGGAGTTCCGAATTTGCCTCGTAGACGTCAATATATGAGAACATCTGAAATTTTGGATGCTAAAAGCTTCGGCGTCCGATTTTTTGGACTTCCTGCCCAAATTTCAGGTCCAAAACAGCATTAATTGAGCCCCCAACTCTGCCACATCTTTCATCTCCATATTGGAACCAGCGTTTTCTTGAGTTAATACATTTGGTCGATTCCACGAAATATCGAAAAAGGGTGTATATTTGATGTTTCCGATTTTCCTGATAATTTTGTATGTGTTGTCACGTATCTCGGGAGCGCTTGCAATGTCGGAATGGAGTTGGGAGAGAGAGAGAAGAGAGACTCGGGAGAGACCGTGGTGGCACTGCAAACAAAACTTATCGCACACACCACGGCAAACAGAACTGTAACATGCACTCAAAATTTACAATAAAAATCAACAAGTGCAAACATGCTGAGTTAGTGCGCAATCACTAACACTACAAAAATTTGAGCTATGTCTAGCTCCTTCAACTCGAGCGCCTAGCCACTATGGCATCTCAGTCACTCGCGATACAATGGAGCGTTCTTACGGTTCGCGGTGTCCGCTGACTCGGTTGATGGTCCAAAGTCGACGTTCGGCCCCGTCGTCGCAGCTCCTGTCGACGTCTCGGGCCGTCGCCGTCGATCAGACGCCTCGCTGATCGTCCTCCTCGCCGATGCTTCCTTCCTTTCGGAGAACAACGGTCTCTCCAGTTAGGCATAACTGCCGGCCTCTTTCAGTGCCACTGGCTCGAACTGTCGACGTGGCTCCGTGATTGTCGGTGGGTCGCCGTCGTCTTGCGAGCTTGGTAGTGCCGCAGGTGCCATGAGAACTGCGTGATGAGGCTGCCGCAAGCCCGGGACGCCTCGCTCGGTAGACCCCGAGGTCGACGGCCACCCTCCCGGGGCATGCACAACGCTGCCTCCAGAACTCAGCCCGCTGTTCCGTCGCGGACGCGGACGCTGGCCTGCACCACCTTGCTCCTCGACGACTACACCGAACAATGCTGTTTCCTCTGGGGTTTCGCACCTCAGTTCGGGTCGCGTGGCACGCGCCTTATGCCGGCCAATGGCTTGCGTCGACGTGGCGGGGTGCACACAATCGGGTACTTTTCCATTCCCCGCACACCATCGACGCCTTGCGCTGTCCGGCACGCGCCCCGTGCCCTTTACTCATGACATTGGGCCCCCTTTTAAGAGTTTTTTCGTAAAAAACTGCTCTTGTCCTCTTTAGGGTTCCGGCCCTCTGCTCTTCCGTTGGTCTTGTAACTTATGACTTGTTCCCACCTGTCTTGCGTTCACATTTGCTTTCACTGACACAGCACCAAACACTGCACTCGACCGTTCACAATGTCCACGAGTTCATCGTTCGTAGAAATCTAGACCGCAGTCTCTACACTCGCCGAAATAACTACGCACCATTGTCTTAAAAAACTTCAAAAACTACGCACCATACGCAACACTCACCCTTCTAAAATATTCACAAATTCAATTGCTCCCCAGCTTTATCCCAAATAGCCGTACATAATATTCTCAAAACCTATTCACTGCACAGAATTTATATTTCACAGAGCCCTTTTAACACCATAGCAGCCACCAGATTACTTCCCCACGCTTAAACCTGTGCTTTTCACATTTCGTGTCTTCTTCAGTTTTTCCGCCGTCTGTTCGCGCGCCCATTGTCTCGCACGCTCGCTACAGCTGACGCCTCTGTTTCCGCCCACCAGAGCCTCTTCCGAACAGCTTTTCTTTGCTGCGTCCTACATTTATGCCCGACACTGGTTCTTGCACCACTCTCTCTGCGTGCAGATCACAAAACCCCTTTTCGCGTCTCACACCGTTTTTCTCTTTCGCCTCCCGCGCTACTGCTCACAGCTTGGGGAACACTTCTTGCGTCCTGATCATTGCAACCATTTTCCACTACTCTTGGAGCTGTCAGCGTCCCCTTCACTTTTACGCTTTTACAACCTTGCATTTGAGACGCTCCACTCATCCCACTCCTCTCGGGTGTTTTGTATCGTGATTGCGACACACTTTTACTTTGAATATGCATGCTCATCAACGAAGAGCTATACTCTGCTTCCTGCTGTCTGGAGGCGTCGCGTTCTGCACCTCCATGCCCTTTCAACAACAATGGCATGCAATTCGAACCTGTTGCTTTACTATCCCTATATGCAACATCTGAGCTCTTTATCTTCTGTTCATTCCTTAAAATACTGATCTCTCTTGCACAACTAGCGGGCTCACTGCCTCTTTCCTCAGTGGAGACAAAACTCTCAAAATCAGGCACACTGACTTCTCCCATTGAAACCTCTATGGGCCTTCTCTCATCCTGTCCAGTGCACACTGTGCCTTGTCTGGCTTGAGCCAATCGCAGTTGAAGCTCAAGTTTCTGCTTCTCTCGAGCATATGCTTCTAACACTGCGGCGTGTTTTGCCTCGCGGCGCGTTCCGCCTCGAACTCTCGTTGACGGCGTTCCCTCTCTTCTTCAATAAACTTTAGAGCTTGCTCCTTATTGAGCTTTCTCTCCGAATGACTCTTGATACCTTCCCCCATCCATCCTTGCAACCCCCAACGTACGTGACTGGGCCCAAACGCTGGAAAAATCCTGGCAGGCTCGCCACTTATTATGTCACGTATCTCGGGAGCGCTTGCAATGTCGGAATGGAGTTGGGAGGAGAAAGAGAGAAAGTCGGGACTCGGGAGAGACCGTGGTGGCACTGCAACAAAACTTTATCGCACACACCACGGCAAACAGAACTGTACATGCACTAAAATTTACAATAAAAA
Source organism: Rhipicephalus sanguineus (assembly GCF_013339695.2). NCBI lineage: Eukaryota > Metazoa > Arthropoda > Arachnida > Ixodida > Ixodidae > Rhipicephalus > Rhipicephalus sanguineus. Next base: position 17,040 of record NW_023616185.1, read on the forward strand.
TCAACAAGTGCAAACATGCTGAGTTAGTGCGCAATCACTAACACTACAAAACATTTGAGCTATGTCTAGCTCCTTCAACTCGAGCGCCTAGCCACTATGGCATCTCAGTCACTCGCGATACCAATGGAGCGTTCTTACGGTTCGCGGTGTCCGCTGACTCGGTTGATGGTCCAAAGTCGACGTTCGGCCCCGTCGTCGCAGCTCCTGTCGACGTCTCCGGGCCGTCGCCGTCGATCAGACGCCTCGCTGATCGTCCTCCTCGCCGATGCTTCCTTCCTTTCGGAGAACACCGGTCTCTCCCAGTTAGGCATAACTGCCGGCCTCTCTTCAGTGCCACTGGCTCGAACTGTCGACGTGGCTCCGTGATTGTCGGTGGGTCGCCGTCGTCTTGCCGAGCTGTGGTAGTGCCGCAGGTGCAGAGAACTGCGTGATGAGGCTGCCGCAAGCCGGGACGCCTCGCTCGGTAGACCCCGAGGTCGACGGCCACCCTCCCGGGGCATGCACAACGCTGCCTCCAGAACTCAGCCCTGCTGTTCCCATCGCGGACGCGACGCTGGCCTGCACCACCTTGCTCCTCGACGACTCCACCGAACAATGCCTGCTTGTTCTCTGGGGTTTCGCACCTCAGTTCGGGTCGCGTGGCACGCGCCTTATGCCGGCCAATGGCTTGCGTCGACGTGGCGGGGGTGCACACCATCGGGTACTTTTCCATTCCCCGCACACCTCGACGCCTTGCGCTGTCCGGCACGGCACGCGCCCCGTGCCCTTACTCATGACAGTTGTGCCGTATGATTGCACAGCACGAAATCGCAGTTTGTTTTCAAATAAAAATTTTTTTCAACACAGCAAAATTCGACAAGTGTCGCCGGTTGACGACGACCATTTTACGAAAAATGCGTTTTCGTAACTTCGGAACCATTGGCAGCACTCAAGCTATATATTACAAATATCTTTCTTTTTGGCGGAAGTAGAAGTAAAGAGGAAATAGCTCTTATCATTTCATGGAATTCTGAGTAAATTATGTATTTTTAAAAATTCACGAAAAACGCTGCATTTTTGAAAATCAGTCAAATTTGGGACGCTATGGCTACTTCTGTGAACATCTTAGCTTGTTCTATTGCAGTATGAATAGGCCTTTATGTGAATAATGAACCTCTGCATTTGTATTTCTCTAATAATTTTCAAAGTAGTAAATTTCATGCTCGAAAACACCAAAAAGAGAAAAGTGCTCCTCATTCAAAAATCTATAATAAAAAAAACCCAATCTCAATTTTGTTCAAAGTCCCCAAAATGTTCTCAAAGGACTGCAGAATGATATTATGAAAAAACATGTTGCATCATTTTTATTAGAAAAAAAGCAGAAAATGTCAAACATTGTGTTTCCAGAGCGTGGTGGCCACTGCGTAAAGGACATCTCTAGTAACAAGAAAATACAGTAACACGTCTTTTTTCTGCTGAGCTTCGCTAAACGCAGTAATGATCTATTGTTGGAAAGTGGGAACTGTTTGTAAAGAAAAAAAAGATCGTTCCAATTAAATGCATTTGCGACACCACTTACATTCCTCGTCGACGGGCAGCACGGACATTTTCATTCCTCTGAATAATTTTTTTTTTAGTAAATGCGCTTATATAAAAAGTAACGAAGCTAAACGCGAAATATGTAGCTGAGTCGATCATGCATTGTAAGAATGTGAGAAATCGCAAATGGCGGCAGTGGTGAACGGGAGTACCGCAGTGCAACCTAAGCACAGCAGCCACACATTGTTTGCCAGGCTTGTCGCTATGCACGAGAAAAAAAGCAGGGGTGTCGATTGCGTTGGTTACACGATACATTTTTCACCGCTCGTCGCTCTCCGCCCGGTCTCTGGATCGCACCGTGCGCATCGTGGCGGATCGAGTGGCCCGCGCTACAAGCACTCGTGTAACGGAGTAGCATGCGTTAGGCGGACAGGTGCAAAGGGCGGCGCGATGGACGCTCGCCTGAGCAGACGACAGCACGAGTACGGCTGTGCCAGTCAGCCAAACACCACCTGAGATAGAAGTTAAGCATCCAAATTGTGCTTCACTTGATGCGATCACTATCCTACGCTCTGAAGGTGGCTATGGGTAGGGGTTATAGCCATGGCCGAGATTTTGTACGGACTGCTCATGGTGCACAAAAGAAATTCCGCTGCAGCAGAATTTTCGTTACGTAGAAGATATCGGAGCGAGACTCTTTTGCGGAGGGTCATGAAGCGGGATGCGCGCTCAATTCAAGAGGGAACCAGTATCTGCCAGCACTCCTTCAAGAGAAAGAAGGATGTGTGCAAAAACAAAGCAGATGCAATGCAAACAAACGTGTTTTGTCCGTGGCCAGAACAGCTGCCACCAATCTTCACGTAATCGATTCTTTTTAAACTCTGCATTGATCACATAGGTTTGACAACGTACACATTTGGGCCAACAAAACCACACCTCTTGGCGACCGCTCTCCAGAAATTCATTTCCATTCATGAAGAGACCTTGGCTTTTATACCAATCTCTCAATTCTGGCACAGCACATCATCAGAGACGCATGGAGGAATGGTTCTTAGCACTCAAGATATGAGTTATACTCAACTGAAATAGATGAAAAGAAAAGGAGGCTACAACTGAAAGTGCATACTGTGGACTGAGGATGTCTAACACTGGCGTGAAGTCGCAAACCACGCGAATGCATTTAATTAACGGTCTTTTTCTTACGAAACAGTTCCCAATTTCCGACCTAGATCATTACTGTTGTTTAGGAAGCTCAGAAAAGAAAAAGCGTGTTACTGTATTTTCTTGTTACTAGAGATGTCCTTTGCGCAGTAGCCACCACGCTCTGGAAACACAATGTTTGACATTTTCTGCTTTTGTTCTAATAAAAATGATGCAACATGTTTTTCATAATAATTCTGCAGTCCTTTGAGAACATTTTGGGGACTTTGAACAAAATTGAGATTGGGTTTTTTTTATTATAGATTTTTGAATGGAGGAGCACTTTTCTCTTTTTGGTGTTTCGAGCATGAAAATTTACTACTTTGAAAATTATTAGAGAAATACAATGCAGAGGTTCATTATTCACATAAAGGCTATTCATACTGCAAATATGACAAGCTAAGATGTTCACAGAAGTACCATAGCGTCCCAAATTTGACTGATTTTCAAAAACGCAGCATTTTTCCGTGAATTTTAAAAATACATAATTTACTCAGAATTCCATGAAATGATAAAGCTATTTCCTCTTTACTTCTACTTCCGCCAAAATGAAAGATATTTGTAATATATAGCTTCAGTGCTGCCAGCAGATTGCGAATTTACGAAAACGCACTCTTCGTAAAATGGTCGTCGTCAACCAGCTACACTTGTCGAATTTTCCTGTGTTGAAAAAATTTTTTATTTGAAAACGAACTGCGATTTCGTGCTGTGCAGTCATATGTGCACAACATACAAAATTATCAGGAAAATCGGAAACATCAAATATACACCCTTTTTCGATCTTTCGTGGATCGACCATTTGCGACCGTAGCGCTGCTTGAAAGGCAGCTTCGCCGCAATACGGGGGTGTGATGAGGAAGCATACTGAAAATCTAGGGACCACTTTCAAACGGACGTTGACTGTCTCTTGCCTAAGTTCGACCGTAACGGAGCTTGAAAGGCAGCTTTGCCGCAATACAGGGGTGTGATGAGGTGAAGCATATTGAAAATCTAGGGACCACTTCAATCGGACTTTGTCTCTTGGCTAGTTCGACCGTAACGGAGCTTGAAAGGCAGCTTTGCCGCAATACGAGAGTGTAATGAGGTGAAGCATATTTGAAACTGAAGGGGTCACTTTCAACTGGACGTTGACTGCATTTGTCTTGGGAAGTTCGAATAGTTCGAATAGTAAAATTTCAGTGCGAATCGAATCGATAGCAAACACTATTCGAAAAATATTCGAAATTTCGAATATTCGCACACCCCTAAAAAATATACATTCCAGCCTCTAATACTCTACAAAAAACGTAAAATTAAACTGTGGGAGGTGGCATGAAGATGTGGTGTGGTGGTGGATGTTGCAGCAGGCGGGGTTAGCCTGGCCTGCATGGCCGGCAATTGTTCCGCCTGAGCATCTCCTGAATTGTAGGGGTATGTCACCAAGTGCCGAACCAACCCCTAAATTCAGGAGATGCTCAGGCGGAATTCAGGGCCGGCATGAAGACTTTATCACATTGCAAGGGTGTTTCATAACTTGTAATTTACGTGCTACATGCATGCGGCTATGCACAGTAAGCATAAGTTTTAAACAATGAGCTTCACAACGCCATTAAATTGGAATTTATGAGGGTCAGAGAGTTGCAGTCACCATGTGCAAAAGGGCTACCGAGTTAGCCATTAACACGAGCACCACTTACTCAAATCAAATGAAGGTTACATTCCTCTTCAAGCACTAAGCCACACGTACCATATTTTCTCGCGTATAACCCGCCCCTGCATATATTCGCACCTCCAACTTTAACTCTACAAAAGTAGAAAAATATGCATATACCCGCAACCCCCACTTTTTAAGCACATTTTTTCGTTTTTTTGGCGCGGGTTATATGCGAGATAAACGTATCTGAAAAAGTTGCCTATTTAATTATTCTTGCAGCCACGTTCATCCAAGGTATGGTAGGTACGTACCATACACTGATGCTATGCTGCTGTTTGGCTCATCTCAGAGTCTCGGGTTCCAGATATCCTCAGACGTTCGGGCACGAGCACCGGTGCACATGCGTGTGTTGTTGAGATGCTGAAGCAGCAGGATCTGCGAGAAACAAACGTGTGGTCGCACATTCTCGGGTGGCTTATGCGAACGCAAAGCGTTGGCCAGCCCTGCACTGAAATCCGTTCCTAATAAAGCTTCTTGACAATTCAAAGTCAACAAATAGCACGTGCTTGTGTGCCTCGTATGATGGTTCAGATGATATAGGAGACACACAAATCACTCAAACCTCATCATAACAAAGTCGCATCTGACATGAAAATACGTTTGTTATATCCAAAAATTGTTATAAACGGATATTTTAACATTGTATTATGACAAGACTATTTTCATTTACTTCGTTATAACCGATCATCTTAATCCGTGTTCGTTACATCGAGGTTTGAGTGTACACCTAACCAACAGGACACACCAGTCACATATCACAGTTTTATTCCTTATACCGTTTGTTCACACAACGTGAGAAAAAAACTTAGCCATTTTGGAGCATGCATTGCAGTTCACATAAGAAAAGCTGCACATGTATGGACGACGCCAGCAACACTGAAATATGCATCACAACTCTAAACATCAGTTCGCATGCTTGAACTCACCAAGCCAGAACTGTCGACTGAACAGCCGGGAGTATGGGAACAGGAATGACCTGATGCTTCCACTATCACCGCGTGATCACTCCAATGCATCATATCATATCAATTTTTCTGCTCTATCACAGGTCACTAAGGCCAATCTGTTTCTACGGGACAGTACAATTTTAGAACATACAGCCATTTCTAAAAACTCGACAGAAAAGGCAAAACGTTATTTGACTGTTCCTGATGTCCTGATGCACTGTTCCTGATGCCAAGCAAGACTGAAGAGTGATTCAAAGTTCACAAACTGCACTGTTCCAGCAACATGCGTGATACCCAATTTAACGTGAACTGTGGTTGTCTCTCACCTGGTTGACAATCTTGCAGGTGTCCTGAATCAGTGCCACATGCTCTCAAAGACGACCAAGCCCTGCCTGAGTTCTGTACCTCACCCTGCTCCCTGTAAAGGAAGGAGAACAAAGTCACCTTAACACTGTAAATTGATATTAAGGCAAACGCCTTTAATTGGGGTTGGAATATTCGAAATTTCGAATATTTTTCGAATAGTGTTGCTATTCGATTCGATCCGCACTGGAATTTTACTATTCGAACTATTCAACTTCCCAAAACACAAATACAGTCAACGTCCGATTGAAGTGACCCCTTCAGATTTTCAATATGCTTCACCTCATTACACTCTCGTATTGCGGCAAAGCTGCCTTTCAAGCTCTGTTACGGTCGAACTTTGCCAAGAGACAGTCAATGTCCGATCGGAAGTGGTCCCGATTTCAATATGCTTCACCTCATCGCACCCCTATTGCGGCAAAGCTGCCTTTCAAGCTCTGCTACGTCGCAATGTATACTCAAGAAAAACGCTGTTCCAACATGGGATGAAAGATGTGGCAGAGGTGCGGCTCAATTAATGCTGTTTTGGATCTGAAATTTGGACAGGAAGTCCGAAAAATCGGAAGCCGAAACTTTTTAGCATCCAAAATTTCAGATGCTCTTATATATTGACGTCTACGAGGCAGATTTGGAGCTCCGGACTTGAAGGGAGCACACCCTTGTCCGCCACATCAGTTGGGTTTCCACAGAAGTTGAAAGAGGCTGAGGAAATGGCATCTTTGCCTATCACATGTGAAGTGTTGTCGGCAACACTTTGGTTGCACCAAATCACATACATAAATACAATTCGGCCTCTACATTGCCTCATTCTTGATAAGACAACTATGAAACACCACCCCACCAGTGCTTCGTCAACCTAGCGAAAAGAAACACTTTCATGTTGCTATCTTAAAAGAATATGCTTAGTAATCCTCTCTAACTTTTTTTTCTGCAAGTTCGCTTCAAAGTATTCAAAAAGTATTAGAAAAATATTCGAGAAATATTCGAAAAATATTCAATTCGATTCGCACTCACACTTCAATATTCGAATTCGCTTCGCACCCAAAATTTTGCTATTCGCACAGCTCTACCTTTAATGTCTCACACTCGTGGCATCCGTCCGTCCGTGCCCTGGAACGGTGCCAGCTGTGGCCTCTCCCCCTCACACTCTCTCAGCAATCACGTGATGGCACAGCGGCGCATAGCAACAGTTGCGCCGCCACAGCTGTGGCCTCTCCCCTTACTCTCTCTCAGCAATCACGTGATGGCGCGCGTGCCAACACTCCTTCGTCAGACGTCCCGTTGCAGCAAACGAGTTAGTCGGGTGGCCCCAAGCGGCCCAGTGATGATTCCACGGCAAGCGGTTCGGAGAAGCGCCCCAAGAACGTGGATTCCCCCGATACCATGGCATAGTCAGGCAAACAGCCACAGGCTTTCGCCAAACACACTTTAGAATTTACGAAGCGTCCTTCAATTTTTTCTGGTTAATTTACACATTCACAACCACAACTCACCTCACGAATTTTTCCTACGTCAATTATGGATGGGCATGCTGAATCTCTGCTACTGTTAACACTGTTAGACACAACCAAATGAAAATTAGGCCACGGTAAGCATAGAAAACGTTACAGGAGTACTGACACGATTTTTAGGCACCCCAAAAGGGACATTTTTCGTTTCCATGGTGTGCGTTATCAGTGCTCTCCACACACCGGAGCCAGGCAACATGTATAAAATATTTTACTTTGATTTTAAAGTTTTCATCGCCCAGAATCTGCAAGGCAGCCCCACAGCAACGGATATTATCACGATGAGTCAACACTGTTCACTGGGTTTGCGAAGTCAGCATCCTGCATGCAGTCTAAATCACAGAAATCGCTGTCAGAGTCTCTGGACGACAATTCACTCGTCGTTGTTTATGTGAGCCATAGCCGAGTGACGGCGAACTGACAGCTGTTGCTACAGTCAAACCTCGTTAATACGTACCCGCTTTAAGCGTACTAACGGTTAAAACATAGTTGTGACGAATCCCCACCGAGTCTCATAGAGCCTAATGCATTCACTGACCGCTTAAGCCATAGTGCTTCGCCCTACGCCTACCGGTTAGTGCGTACCCTGCGTACCGCGATAACATTTTGTGCCATAAAATTTTACTGCGCCACTGAACTTCCCGACGGCACAATGTGCCGCCAAAGGTTTTCCGTCATTTCAAGAAGTGCGTAGATCGGTCGATCACTGATTCCGACTTCTGCGCGATTGCGGCGACGCCTTTGCGGGTAAGCATCGAGAAAGAACGAAAGTGAGGCGGCGGCCACCGACGAATGCGCCAGCATGACTTATAGCCGACAACCTTATCCCAATAAGTACAGTAGAACCCCGCTGATACGTTTTTGAAGGGACCGTAGGAAATAAACGTAAGAGACGGGAAACGTAAGAGCCGAAAAACAGGAAAAACGACAAAATTTTAGTGGTACAGAATTTTATTTCAATGCTTACGAGCAGCACGAAAATTGGCGCGCTCAGCCGCGATCTAGTCGATGGATAGAAGCGCGGAGCTGGGGACGGCCTCATCCACAAAATGTAATCAACGTATGTGATTTTTTTAACACCAACAGCTATAGGCATGAAAGAACTAAGCACACGCAATCACGACCAGCGCGGCGAGTCCGACCGCGAACCGCGCGCACGACCATGCGAGCTCCAACCAGCTCAAACTCCTCCCGTCCTCCGACAAATAACGATGATGATGAGTCTACACCAATGCGATGGCAGTAAATGCCAATCTCAAAGGCCTTGCTATCGCAAGCAATTACGTCATAGACGCCATGTTTGTGCAATGCAAATCTCAAAGGCTATGCTTTTGTCAATAGTAAATGCCAATCTCGAAGGCGTTGCTTTTTCGAGCAATTACGTCACAGACGCCATCTTTGCAGTACGAATCTCGAAGGCCATGCTTTTGTTTGCATCAATTGAAAGATCCTGTTGCTTGCGCCTCTCATGCGGCTAATACTACGGTCAAACCAGGCCAAGCTGCGTGAAAATGCACCATGGCCGCTCTCTTCGGTAGTCACTCGGTCCGCTCCGAGCGCACTTCGCGACGTATCATACGGGAACGGTCCGACAGTTACGACGTAACAGCGGGGTTCCCAATACATTGTATCCTATGGGAGCTATGCCGGGACCGGCGGAAAACGACGTAACAGCCGGGAAAACGCAGCAGTGAGGAACGTAACAGCGGGGTTCTACTGTATCTTCAGATATCTGCTCGGGCACGCGTGCGGCGCAGCACTGCTTTAAGCCTACTGCACGCTTTTAATAGGCGACAACCTGAACGCGCTGGGCCGCCGATCTCTGCCACCTCGTTGTGCGGGGCTGTGTTCAAGTGCGCGCCGCTTTGTAGAAACGAAAGCAGCTCGCTGTTGCGGAGTTGAGCGTTGCTAGCCGTGGGCGACGAGAAACCTCTTTGCATAGACGCTATGACGCTAAACGCACGCGTACGGTTCAGCAAGCGTAGCGCTGTTGTAACCATACTGCACGCTTTTATTGGGCGACCACCCAAACGAGCTTCCATCTGCTGCCAGGACCGCTAAAGCGTCGCGGAGTGCGTATCGCTTGCAGGAAGTTCGTCATCGCCGCGTTAACCAAGCATGCTCATCTGTGCTCATCGCCGCATCTGTGCACGGTCTGGAGCGAAGTGGGTACGAAGAACACTCCCACGACAAATGCGCGCGTGCGGTACAGGAAGCGGCCCGGCAGTGACGGCGTGAGCCGAGAAGGCGACACGCTGCACGCAACTAACCAGGAGACGATCGGCTCCACGCAGCCGTACAGCGTTTCACTGGAACTGTGTCAGTTTTCATTCAGTAGCAGATCGCGGTACAGACGCACACACATATATCGCGGAAAACCGACACTGTCCGTTCTGTCGCTACGTCGGTCACTGTGTATACCGGACCTGTAATAGTTTCAAAATGCTCCTTGGCGTCGCCACCACGTGCTATCGCACTATCAGATGGTCGTGCGAGAGTACCAGAATCTTTTCTCCAGTTTGGCAAAAAGAAAGAAAAGGCTTTGCAGCGGGTACTTTAGGCAATATTTGCTATGGCACTGTATTTATTTCTTTGCTGGCGGCGATGGCACACCGCGAGGAGATGCAAATTTTTACTTGGTGGTTAATGTGTACTGCCGTTTAGTGCGTAGTTATGCGGCGTTCTCGGCAGGTACGCATTAAGGTACGAGGTTCCACTGTAGTATGTCACAAGTTGTAGTCTTCCCGTGACGTCAGACTTGTGTTGACACGTCACTGCAAAGCCGCCCATCGATACCAAAACCAAAATTGCTGTTTCAAGGTAGCAGTATTAAAAAGATATTCTATGCATTCCCAAGCACTACGACAATCTTTTTAGGGTTCTCAACACCAGCGTTTTTATTTAGAGCAACAACCCGAAAAAATTTAAAATTCCTGTCAGAACTCCTTTAATTGTTGTCTTTAACTGTAGTGTACCAATTGTGATGCAAATGGAAATTAATTGCAGTGCACGGAAAATTACCCTTTCTGTCAGTGTGTAAGACTCGACGATATACTTGACGATCCACAACCACGTTCACTGCACACCCTTTATTCTCAGCGCCACATATCCAACATGTCCGCCCCCCCCCCCCCCCGTCTCGTACCGCATCTCCCTCCTCCCGTATTCCCGCGCGCCCCCTCTCTGTTCACCCGACACTCGCGCCATCTTGTTCCTCCGCCGTCAACCACACACAGCCTCGAGACCCGCACCCAACACACGCCGCACTCCTCACTCCTTTATCTCTCACAAGTGGGATGTCACAATTACTAGACTACAGTTAAGGACAACAATTAACATCCTCTATGCTTTCGCTGGCCTAATTTTCTGTTTGATTTATTTGGCCGTATCTAGCATATTATGAGCCCCTTGGAAAAAGGTCCCCTTCTTTGGTCCACCTTGTGTGACTCAAGTTTCCCGACCGTTCAGCTTCCCTGCATGACACTATATGGGAGTCTGTGACGTCATTGCGCAACTACGAATGACGGTGTTAGTGTTACAGCAGATAAACCAAATGCAATAGAAACTTTCTTTTGTTTTTGTTGCTGGACAGCAGCTTACACGAACTGATTATGATGGTACGCTTAGTGAAATGTCGTGTGGGCGCTTTCATTATAACTTCGTTATAACGGCTGAACTTTTCATTCCTCCTCGTGTGTCTTTTAAATACGCCTACACACTAATAATGACTACGTACTGCAGCATAGCAAGCTAATGCCCTACGAGGTCAACAAGGCGTGCAAGCAGTCTCACCGAACGTGGAAAAAGATGTCGACGTGGTCGAGAAACGGGCAGAGGATCATCCAGAAGGGAGGCAAGTGGGAACGCTGGGTCTCCAGCGCATTCATCCAGTCACGGTCGCTGTCCGATTCGCTGCTGTCACCGTCATAGCCTGCGTATGTCGGCCAATAAGAAACACGCAATGCCATTATAAATTAAAATGCAAGCAAGGTGAAAACACCTATATTTTTTACAGCAAAGCTGTGTGTGGCTAGGTTCTGGTGAATCACGTCCGAGGAAAAAAGACGCATAGAACAACAATTTTTGCAGCACCAGTTAACTCGACTAATCCAGCACTTTCGCATCGAAAAAATGGACATAGATGTGTGATTTCGCTGACATGGCAGAAGGACGTGAACAATTTTGCCTCAAAGGCAAGACCACTTGCGTAAGGAATGAACGTCATGCCATTTTTGTACTTTCAAAACAGCGCGGTTTCTTATGTGCTACAGAATTTCATTTTGAGACCAGCACTAGCCAAGGTTGATGAGATAATATGCGTCATGCACAAGAGAAACACTGGGATTTTGAGTGTGTCTCTTATTCACTAAATATAGTCAACAATCATAATATTAAATTCACTATACACCATTGTTTACAGTAGCAGGCCCACCATAATCGCAGCTTTGCTGGCATCATCTTCACAGCAGTGGAAGGGCCCTTAATTTAAAAAAAATTTTTTTCACTTTGCGGGAATGCTCAACTCTCATTTTCCCGCATGGCTCAAATTTCTTCGCATGGCTCCCCTGTCTCCTGGAATCCGGCTTCCGCTGTGGTGCTTGCCATGCTTGGATAAGCATAATTCCACAGCAGTATAAGGATGGATGCTATGAGCATCCTGTGTGACACCCACCAAGCACTACTTTTAATCTTGCCTAATGCCTTGCCCACCTGAATCAAATATATATTTTTCTGGAAGAAAAAAAAAGAACAATAAATTCATAGCTTAACTTCCTGTATTTTACAGTATAGAACCTTTGGTTTTCATACTATCTAGTTTTTCTCCTTTCCCCCTAGCTTTCCACCACCAATAACCACCTTTTATTGCAATAGCAATTAATATGCAAATAGCAATTAATATGCAATAGCAATTCATTTTCACCGTCACCGTGAGGTTCCATATAAAGTCCAAATCGATAACAATATCCTGCACATTGTATGTTCCATCTGCAAGTTAAGCAAGCCAAGGTAGCCGACGATCGCAGCCCAAGCAGAGAGGAGCTGCTCGCAGTTACCAGTCTTACCACTATCAGCTCTTTCAAATTACATGGATGTTCTGTGTTAAAACTGCATCCATGACTTTACTGAGACACTGCATAGTGGCAACTGAAATCCATTATACAGTTGAACCCCTTTATAAGAGACACTGATATAAGAGACACGTGGGGTATAAGAGACACCAGTGTGCTACATGAAAGTAAGGGTTGATAGGAAATGCATAATTTAGTACCCTGCTTATAAGAGACACTTCATATAACAGGCAAAAATTTCTCCCCCATGCGTGCCTCTTATAAAGGGGTTCAACTGTATTTAAGCTTGTTATATCAAGGTTTAACTGTATTGTATATAATCTGCATGAGTTCCCTTGCCGATAGTGATAACTTGCGTGAAGCACTCCTCACTGCAATCCTTGTTTAAACCTTGAGGGCAACAAAATCAAGCAAACGGCTTAAATAGAAAACCAGAATGGCACAGATTACACATGACCACAAAGGCACACTGCAAAGGATTAAGCAGTTATCCTCAGATCCCACGTTTCAATCCTAGGGTTTGTTCTGCATCACATTCAGAAAGCAAGCCAAAAAAAAAGTCACAGTTTCGCCGCAACGGCGAAGCAATGAATGCGAGAGCAACAAATTGGTATGTAACGCGAAGAATGGAAAGCAGCTCGAAATTACCGGCGCGTCACTCAAGCGCAAAGGACACACAGAAAGAACACACACAGGACAAGCGCAAACTATAAAGTGTCACAGCTCAACGCTTAACACGTTCACTGCAGCGTGGGTCACCGGTGGGTCACGGCCTGTGCTACTCCTATGCAGCCGCGATGTCACGAGTATGCCTCTGCTTGCGGATGCGATAACTTCACTTGTATGCAGAGGTACGATTCTTGTTGCAAGAGGTTATAAATGGCCAGAAGAATACTTTTCTGGTGTTAGATGGTGTGACCCACCGGTGACCCGCGATGCACTCAATGAAAACGTCTTCATGCTGCATGAGGTGTGACCCACCGCTGACCCACCCTCAAGAACTCTCCGTCATGGGCTGCCGTCTCAGGAGGCTTGAGAATGAAACCAGTGCATATATTTTTATTGCAATCAACGTGGGACGGCGATGTTGTTTTTAAGGAGCAGAGTGGCTGCCTATTTCTCTATTGTATTGCTCGCCACCAGTTTGCCGTGGTTTTTCAAGTATGTTTCACCCGAATAAGTGTGCACATGTTCTTCCTGCTGCACCCAAACATTTTAGCGCGACTCGTAGATCATCATGTCTTTTACGGACGCAAAAGCAAGCACAACACAGAGGAAACAAACGTGTGTTTGCGTTTTCTGGTGCCAGACACTTTATATTTCAGCTTAGCTTTACTTTCAAACAAGCACGCCAAACGTCAGCCGCAAAGGTAGCAGCGCCATCTCTTTGGAGCGAGTGAAACAGGCACAGGCGTGTGACCCACCGTTGGGTCACGGCACACCTGGAAGATATGCCGAGTGGCCCACGGGTGGGTCCCTCCACATCTAAAACGAGACCTCAAAGCATGCCACAGCGAACGTGTTAAAGCGCGCTGCTCAAACATAAAGAAGGACGCACGAAACAAACGCACAGGTATACACAGGACAAGCGCAAACTAACAACTGTCACAGATGTTACTTTCTGTTTGAACAGCATGCTCCTTTTGCAAATGCGGCCGCTGCAGTGAGCGAAGTGACCTTCGTACGCTATGTATTCAGTGCAGACATCGCGGTGAAAGCACAAGACATACAAACCACCCCCCTCGCGAGATGAGAGCACATGCAGGCGACCACGCCTGTAGGGCAAAGTGCACCTGGCAAGGCAGGAGGCGCACACACATCGCAACGAGCGGGCCTACGACCTAGGTCAAAGCGCGCCCCTCGCGACCTCTGCGCCATCTCACTGGTAAGCAAATAAACACACATGGTGTATATAAATAGCTCGCCATTAGTATGCTGAGGGACGTATGGTTTATGGCCGAGCTGTCTAACATCGCGCGCTGCGGAGCGAAGGGTCGCCAGTTTGAATCCGCGCTTCAGGAATTATTTTCTTTGTGGCTTTTATACACACACACACACACACACACCACACACACACACACACACACACACACACACACACATATATATATGAGTGTGTGTGTGTTCTGTCACCACCACTACCCCTGCCTGATGTAAATGGGGGGTGGGAACTTAGTCAAGCGGCTAGTCACTTTTTTTCTCACCCCCTCCATCAACACTGTATTGGTGGGAATAAATTATTATTATTATTATTATTATTATTATTATTATTATTATATTATATACATACATATACATATACAGGACATGACGGCAATGGCAAAAAACAGCTGAGAGTGTCCATATAATTGCTACAGCAATAAAAATCCATGGTGCACTTCTATCTAACAGCCTTTCATGCTGCACCTGAATTTGTAGTCTAGCTCTTTTTTCTGGTGGTGCGGGCACCGATTGACACTAGTGTTCTCTTCAAAGCACTTGTGGCGAGCACATACTTCAGGTTTTCCAAATATTCAGAGAAGATCTTGTAAAAAAATAAAACTAGTATGAAATCAATGGTTCTGTTTCAAGTTAAGAGTTTATTGAATACATATGATATCGGAGCATAAGTTTATTTAAGATAAGGGCCAATTAACTGTCAGGATATGTAATGAAAATTGACTGAATGAGTTCATTGAAAGAGCAGACGGTTTTCTTAAGAGTAGCTGGGATCATTGTGGCACCTGGCAGAGCAAATCCCAACCCTGAGCTTCTTTCTACGTAGCCTCCGAGATCTGTTTTGGCAGTGCAATGAAACGCAATGTTAACCCAAGGAACACACCAGGACACAAGAACGTCGACATGCAAATGCCTCTACCGGAAACCTAACTTAAAGATTAGGGTCACCTCAAATTTTCTCTTTTTTGGACCGATAAGAGACTGAATGCAGTCATCAACCGCCAAGATTCGTACCGTCCTCGGTGTTGCTGATCTGTCCGCCAACCTCACTGAGTGCATTGGGCGTGGAGCGCGTCGATTCTAGCAGGTGTTGTGGCGGTCGGAATGCCATGCCATGGCCCAGGGACGAGGCTAGGCTGTCGGTGCGATCCCGGAAACCTCCATCTTGTTGCTCCGAGGAGCCACTCTCGTCCACGAGCTCTACAGGAGCTTCAGCTGGTTCCTGTCGAGATGCGAGTGAAGAAGATCAACACACCACAAGTACTTAAAGGGGCCATGACACCCAATTTTCAATCATATTCCGTGTTGCGTGGCTTAATACTAGCGAATTTACAAGCAAGCTGGCGAAATTTTAGTGCATTTGGACAAGCACTTAACTCATAAATGAATATTTTTATAAAGATGCGAGTGGCCTGAGAGTCGGGCAACACGGGCGCACTCACGAGCCATGACGTAACAAGCTGCTTGCTGCATTCCGGCGAATGATCTTGTGCCGTGGTCAGCTGCGCATGCAATCATGCAATTTCAGCTTTTTTCAGCCTGGTATTGAAATTGAACGATTTGCAGCGGCTGAAATTTTAGTAGAGGATGACGGCTTCACTCCATGCAGCACATGATGTCACATACGCCAAGGCAAAATGGTAGTCGCCGGCGGTGGGCAGGTTTTATAGCCGGCGACTTCTAGGGCTTATTTTGCACTGAAATCTTTTTGTACGGTGCATTTTCATATATGTATAAGTACAATAGACCCTCCACTTCTATTTTTTGCTGAAAACTGCAAATTATTGGATGACCATGTCATGACTCCATTAAAGGGAGAAAAAGTGAAACACTAAATTAGCCTACAGTGGAAAATTATTCTTTGAGAACTTTATTGTCACTAATCTAGCGATCAAAAGCTTACTAGAAGAGAAAATGAAGGTCAAAGTTTCGTTCTTGACTTTTCCACAACAACCTTGGCTAGCCAGCCAAGTGAAATACTAATAGACCAGGCAGCAGGTACTGACCTCCGCACAACTAGTATTAATTAGTTTTATTTAAGGGAAGAAATATTGCTAAGCAGCCTCCTAATACCTTCTAGTGAGGCTTCCTCACTAATGCCTTCTCATTACAATAGGAAAAATGGGCAGAGCCAACTGTGACACATTTGGTGCAAATAATTATATGACCTAGCTTCTGTATGAGTGATAAGTGAATACATGCAAACATATATATACAGTCGAACCCCGCTACAACGAACGCCACTTTAACGAAATTTCCGGTACAACGAAAATTTCTCAGTACCCGTCAACAGTCCATAGGAGTCAATGCATAAGTATGCTCGCCACAACGAACACTTTTTCTGCTGCCGTTCCGCTTCAACGAAATTTGACAATGCGATTCCGGGCTCAAAAATATAATTTGCCGTGCAATAAACACAATCTCGAACATTTTGGTGCATTTTAGAACATAGAAATACGTCTACAAAGTCTAAATTGCGTGTTGGCACCACCAGAAACCGCCGCTGTTGTCTGAGCAACATTGGTTGATAGCGACGGCAATCAGACTGCCCTGTTTTTGCAACTGGCCTGAGTTACTTCTTAAGTTGCAGACAATCCGAAGCCAAAGCTCAGTTGTCCACGCTGGGGCGCAATCATGGAACGATTCCTTTTTCGATGTCTTTCCAATGCTTTTCGTGCTTTTAGTGCTTCGCCAGTGGCCAGAGCGACGGTACATCTGCGTTATCAACGCGAGCAGCCCTGGGGTGCAATCGCAGAACGACGCCTTATCCAATGCCAATGCTTTTCGTGTTTGGCCAGTGCGACCGGTGGTCGGAGCAACAATTCGTCCGTGTTATCAACGGGATCAGCCAGCCGCGAGTGGTGGATGATAAGAATAGCATAGAATAAGGCGCAAGTCATCGCTCCGCGATAGCACGCCTGCATCTCAGCATTGTCGGCGAATAGCCAGTATTAGCGTATTACTGCAACTGTGCAGTTCGTGTTGCGCGCCCATGCTTCTGTTTAGTTCATTCATGGAAGCCGTTGTTTCAGCACGCTTTTTAACCTGGCGTCGCTATGCATGTATGAGAATCGCATCATAACGCAGCTGGGGAAACAAAGGAAGCAGCGAGCACTTTTGAATTTTGGAAATAAAAGTTTCTCCGTTCTACTAGCTCAGGTCAGCTAATTTTTTTTCGATTTCGCTACAACAAATGTTCACTTCAACGAAATCTTTTCTGAGCACCATCAATTTCGTTGTATCGGGGTTTGACTGTATGTATGTACGTAGTATATAGTACTGACATATACAGTACTTTCTTGCGTGTAGCCCGCCCCTGTATGTAAAGCACATCGCCTGCTACAATCCCTAGAAAAAATTTTCGAATTCTTGCATATTGCCTCAATGAAAATGTTGGAAGTTAGCGCCCACATTGGGTGCGTTCGTCTCGTGTCCCTGTTCATTCAGCACTATTTTCGTTGACGTTTACCAACAAGCCGAAATTTCAACTGTGCTACATATTGCCGTGCGGCCAACCTCTTTGCATTTCTTTAGTGTGGGTTATAAGCGAGAAAATATGGTATGTATATCTGTGTACACATGTATATTATGCGCTCTTAGCTGACCTGCGATTTTGTTGTACCATATGTTTATTATATCGTATTGGACTGGTCAGTAGCCCCATTGCCTATCAGTCTAATATTTTAGATAAATTTTTGTGTTCTTGAAAATAAAACTTTCGTAGAATTTCGTAGAATGATCTGATTGATTCGTTCATTCGTTCAGTCATTGTTTCATTGATTGGTCGATTGATACAAAGCATCTCCTGTGTGACTGCAGCATCAATGACAGGAGGCTTGCCCTTCAGACGGTGTTAGTGCACTTAGATTACAGGCCTTTACAAAAGAAAGTACATTGAAACCGTAGCTTTGCATGTTTGTGATGTTGAATCTACTCGGGACAGCTCATCTTGGCAGTGGAGTGAAGGCTACGGAGGGGGGCTTTCGCAGATTCGTGTTACTCTGCAAGTAGTACGGCAGCTTGCGGCTGATTTCGGTTCAGGGATTTCGGCTCGCACCACTAAGCGTTCAGAAAAACATATATACACGAAAAATGCGAATGGGAGAAAGACATTTCCACTGTTCAGTGTACATTTCATGTCGTACTACGAGTATTTTTTCTTGGAGAACTAAAGAGCGAGTTTGCGGCTGCACACTGACTGACACACGTTATGGATGCCATGTTTACTTTGGAAATAGGCGTGCAGAAAATTGGCGCTCTCTAAGAAATGGAAGAAAAGGAAGACATTCGTGTAAAGTGAATAATAATTTCATTTTACCCGCTTCCCGTTAATGTTGAGTCTCATAATAAATAAATCAGTATTTATTTCAGCAAGGCAAATGAGAAAATATCAATAAACTTAGGTACTACTCTTGCGCGTTAGCAGGAATGCGTTTCGGTTCTGTAGCTTCAAAGTACTGCCAAGAAAAGTTGACTCCAAGTGTACAAAAAATTGCTGCGCTTCTTGAGATGCGCAGCCTGTGTGATGCTTGTGATACCTGGGCAATGAATACTTTTTTATGCGTGTGTCACTGGAATTCTCTCCCTATCCCTCCTCTTCTTTCAGTACCCGATCATTCCCATTGCAGTGTAGCCATATACTCCCCCAGTGCAGTGTAGCCAACCAGGCACAGCCTTGTTGACCCCTGCTGTCCTTTATGAACCACCCCCTCTCTTTCTCCACAACAATGACATTCAATTGAGAGAAGCAAGTAAGTACCTGGTTCTCTGCTGCCTTTTGCTCCTGGCGATGGTCTCCGATGACAGAGCAGCACTGTGATCGGACGTGGCGCGGCGGCTTTGGAGTTCCGGCTCAGCTGAAGCTTCCGCCTCAGGTCAGCAACTCCAGAGGACACGATGCCCCTGGAATCCGAACTTCTGGCTTTGGCTCCTCCGATGTCAACAGCGAGTCCGCGGCAGGACGACGCTCGTCCAGGCGACGCTCGGCACTCTTGTCGAGCACTTTTTCCAGTTTGCCGTCGCCTGATGAGGAATGATGTCTGTGGCACTACTCCATCCAGACTCGTCTTCATCTGAAACTGCATTTGTTTTTTATTTTTAAGGACAAATTACATTGCGTTACAAGGACAAAAAAAGAATAAAAACGCCAACGTGAAACAATGCCCCGGCTTCAAAAATATTAGTGGTTTGCCAGGAACAAGTGCATTGAATTTCACCTAATGATGCTCACAAAGCAAAGACAAAAATGGAAAACCACGAAGGTACCCGAACAGAAAATTACATTCCGAGGCTTTTAAAGGGGCACTGACACGAAAATTTCCAGTTGTCGTTTTTTGCGTCAAATGAAAGGTCAAGCCCTCAGAGCCTAGAAAAGGTAGTGCTAAGCGCGAGTGCGCGTGAAAAAGTAATTACAGTAGCTTTTAAAAGCTAGTTTCGGTCCTACTACCCTGACGTCACAACACGGTATGAGCTTCTCGTTACGTGCTCGCACAATAAATGGTGACGTTTCCACGGCTGCTCCGCACCGTGGCTACGTTGCCGACGCACAAGCGTCCTTTTTGAATGTTTTCGTGAGGCACAAGCGGCCATCTTGGAAGTTTGATACCTAACGTCATCACAACTAGCCAGACTGCTGCGTGAAGTCACCAGAATTGGTACTGTAGCCTGACGTCAAGCTAGTGTTGATGTTGGTATGTTGATGGAAAAATTACTTTAAGGGGAGACATGAGTATTGAAGAAGTTTTTTTATTACTTAGGTTAACTGAATGAAATTTAGTACACTTATTCAGTTTTTTCTGCAGATTCCAAATCATCAAGTAGATTTTTATTATCTGCATTGGAACAAAAGATATACAATTTCTGAGAGCATATTTCTTACGGTACTTTTTGGCAACTGCTTTGTCAAACACACAAACAAAGTATGTGGCAAGACTGCCAGAGCGCTCGTCTAGCCGATGACGCTAATTTTATCGTTTTCATCGAACTTCGAATGCAAAATAAATGCATGCAAATATGAGTGAAAAATTTTTGCTTCATACACTTTATGATCATTGAGAATTATCATTTGGTAAACAACCTTATAAGAAATAAATAGCATCATCGCTAGATCAGCTTTCTGGCAATCTTGCCACATTCTTTGCTTTTGTGTTTGACGAAAAGAAGTTGCCAAAAATTCCCGTAAGAAATGTGCTAGAAAACGTTGTATAAATAGCATATCTTTTGTTCTAATGTAGCTAATAAAAATCTACTCACAGATTTGGAATCTGCAGAAAAAACTGAATAAGTGTATTAAATTTCATTCTGTTCACCCAACTATTAAAACACACTTTTCAAGACCCACGTCTCCCCTTAATATCAAAATAAAATATCTTCTCAGCATTTGCAGAGCTTCACACTGGCTCATAGCGGTGTCTGCATACAGCAGATTTGTATGGCAGAGTAAGCTTGCCTTCGAAAAAAGGTGTCAGTACCCCTTCAAGATGTTGTGAAAGAAGATAACACACCAGCGAAAAAAATAGGGCAAAACATCTTCGCACCTAATCTGAAGCAATGATAACATCCGTGTTACGTCACAAATTATTCTATATTCTCATGTAACTGGGCTCCCCTCTCAGAAAATCTCCCCAAGAAGCACATAACTATTTCACTTACATTTGGTAGCAACTGCATTTTTTTTGTTATATGAAATGACTATCTTGCAATGTTCAGGTGTTGCCAGAATTCATGATGCCACAGCAAGCCGGTATTATCCTTTAAGTTAGCACTTCCATAGCACCAAGCATCCTTTCACTACAACACTAACTCTCTGTCATCTTAGAACGTGTTCGATTAAAGACATTATTTAGCATTTCTTTTTAGTGTTCTTTTAATGAACATGTGGCAACTCACACAAACCGAATGTGCACTCGTATCTCTAACGTTTACACAGAAGGTCATTGTGATTACTGCTGTAAAACACCTCATAAAATGACAAAAAAATTCTTATATAGTCTTACAGCCAATCAAGAAATCTTCCTTCATTACAAAACATCAACGCGGCAGGTTACACTTAGCAAGCACTAAAAACTGCTGCTGTTTTGCATTTGGAATAATGAAGCAACATAGTTTTACAGAGCATAACTTCAATTCTGAATCTTTACAAACATTTTAAGTTTGTGAAGAAAGCCTTTATGTAGATGTGGAAACTTGCAAAAATCATTATCAGTACATGTAGCCAGCTAAAACAGCAATGTCATCAAAAATAATTACATTAATAGATTTAAGAGCTTGCACCTTCTGTTCTAAACTGTGCCCATCTTGTTTATCTGAGCCATACAGGTGATGTCGACAAGAGTAATGAGCAATTGGCATGCAGAGTTAATTAGCCATGCCGTGAACAGAAACTTACTACACAACCTTGCATTTATCAACGGACAAATCTGTACGACAACCATTACGCCATTTACCAGCAATGCATAATTAAGGGTGTTCATTGATTATATTCTAAGCCATGCTCCTGGAACTTACCAAAAAGCTATTAGAGAGTATGAGAATTGGGAACCCAAGACGCTGGGTCCCCAAGCTGCGTTGGGCAGCCTGCTCTTGCGTTCGGAGGATCTGCAGAGTTTGAGAATTGGGCCAGACGCAGGCAGCATGGGGTCAAGCGCACGGAGCGCCACATGTGGCAGAATTAAAATTATGCGAGACGCGGGCCATACTGCGTCGTGTCCCACGCCGCGTCTGCGTCGTCTGGCTGGCGACCCACGCTATTTTTCGATTTTTCGGTCTTCGGTCAACGCGAGCACACGAGCCCAAGAGTGGCTTGGGTTCTGCACATGTGCCCTGGTGGCTCGCAAATTTCTTGGGTCCCCAAGCTCCTTGGGGCCCCAGTTCTCAAACTCTCTATTGATAGCCACCTCCAGAGAACAGTGCGCTAACCCACAACTTCACTGTAAGGTTCATATAAATACAAAAGCCCAGGTAAGTAAAATATTAAGTGGCAAATGATGTTTCTAAATATTAAGAAATAGCAACAACAAATGTTCCAAAGTCCAGATAATATGAAGTTCTCCAATAATCCTAAAGCTCCGTAAGCTATAGCAATTTGATAATACTAAATGCTGCACCAAGGGAAGCAAACTAGTACGAAGAGTTGATCAAACATTTAATGATATGATAACTAAAGAGCTCACAAGTCCCCTCTCCCCAAAATAAAAGAATGTTCACTGTATTAAGTGCATTGTAGAGTTCACAACCACTTTTTCAACCAACATACTCAACTGAGATCTCATCAGACAAAATTTCAATGGCAACTAATGACAATCACGATAACAACCATGCACCATCGTCTGCTGATCAGCATCACCGACACAAAAGCAGGCCATCACAATGCATACAGGAAAGGGTGCAACAATCAAGCAGCTTGTAAGGCGTCTCAGAGCGTACAACATGAATGACAAGCATTTCAGCGCAAGAGGCAAACCAAAACCAAATCAAGCGTTAGCGTACACACAGTTGTGAGCATCACAATTCCCCGAAGAACAGAGGTCCAAGTATGACAAGAATGAAGCACCGTTGTCGCCCCGCGAACCACTGTTTCTTATGAACAACTTCACAATTCACAGGTCAAAGCAGATGCAAGGAATAACAAAAACCGCAGCCATTCTCTGATATCGCTTTGCAAGAACATGAAAAGTGAACATCATAGTGAAACACACAGTGCGAAAATACGACGGGGACACAGGAAGGAAACACACACAGCACTGAACTTACAACAGTTTCTTAGATCAATTTCCCTAACATATACAGAAAAACAGCCGCATCAATGCGCATGTCAAAACAGATACATTTCCTATCATCTTGGAAAATCAGAACGAAGAAATGGTAACTCTTTATTCAATAACATGGTTGACGGCAAACTGACACATTCATCACCCAACCTTCGAACCTTTGATGTGGTAAGCAAACATAGAAAGAAGCATGTGCGTGAGATTATTGAAGCTGAGATGATTCAAAGTTTGGGTGAATGTGTCAGTTTGCCATCAATCATGTTATAGAATAAAGAGTTAACATTTCTTCGTTCTGATTTTCCAAGATGATAGGAAGTGTATCTGTTCTGACATGCGCATTGATGCGGCTGTTTTTCTGTATATGTTAGGAAAATTTATCTAATAAACTTTTGTAAGTTCAGCGCTATGTGTGTTTCCTTCCTGTGTCCCCATCATATTTCGCGCAGGGTTTTTCACTCTGCTACACCAACATGCCTAAGTTCGCTCTATAGTGAACATCAGTCAGCACTCAAGACTTTTTCAGCAGTCTCGAGAAGCACACACCCGCACCACTGAAAACAACTGCTCACAGGTCCACAACTGTGCGCATTCACGTCTGTCACGGGCCACGTGCATAAACCACAGCCACCAAAAAAAAACCCACCAAAGAATTTCCACAAACCAACGAGCCATTCGGCCAGTGCGTCTTAGCACCTTTCGGTCAACCCCTCTCAGACAATGGATGTGTGTGCCAGACAAACACGTCATGGACTGTAGCAACCGCTCTCTAGTCAACGTCTTGCACATGAAGCCCCACAACTTGCCTTCTTGGCAGAGTGACCAGTTGCACATATTAAAATCAGAATTGGTTTTTGCAAATTTTGCCAAACCGATCGAAATACCCTTCAGCTGCATGCTGCAGTTTTTTTGGGCTTTGCTAGTGCCTACATGGTTTCAGTTTCTAAAAATCACATTTGCGTAAATTCTGAATGACTGAATTTCGAGGCATTTCATGTTGATGTGTTCCTTTAGGCACACAACTATATGTCAGGAACTGAATAATAATGACGCAAAAGTCACGTGCACAACTGCTTAAAGGAATACTGAACAAAATTTTTTCCACCGAGATTTTCAGCCAAATTGAAAGATAGGGTGCTGAAATCGGTAGACACAACCTCCATTTCAGGCAGGAGCTAGCGGACAATAATGAGTTTAATGCATTTCCCCCAAACTGCTGTGTCTAGCAGCTGTTCCGTGTACTAAAGGAGGTGACGTTTAACGTCCCCGGAAACTGGCGTGCCAGCAATGCCAGACTTAGCCAGCCCCTCCGAACCGGCTACGCTGGCGAAGGCTACGCTGGCGAAGGCTACGTGGGCGAAGGCTACGCTGGCGTAGCGTTCTAGGAACTATGGTTCCTAGAACTGCTATGACCGGCACCGGCAGCGAACAACGCTCCGGGTGGGGTAAAGCTCCTAAAGGGTGGAGCACGCTTCAGTGCCTTTGTGGAAGGGGGAAGCGGATGTAGAGGAGAGGTGGAGAAGGGGAAGTAGATGGACAGGAGAACGTGCACCCTGCATCTGCTGCGGTGACAAGCGACATCATGGCCGTCGATGCACAGCCCCGCGCGCACTGACAATCATCGAAAAATACAGCCAACTTCTGAAAAATGTGTGAAATAAACTCTGTTTATTGGAACAGTCGCGTCTTCTGAGTAGAATTGTGATGTTTTCTTCATTTTTTCCGATTTTTGTTCAGTATCCCTTTAACTGAACATTGCATTGAAAAAGATGACATGTTCTGTGGTTTTTATTTGATGTTCATGATAAATTCAGCTATTCAAAATTTTAATGGGAAAAGCAATGTAGAGGTCCACTGCCAACTCCTTTATTTAAGGTACAGTTTTCAAATGCTTCTCTGAAAGAAGTACCCACCTGCATGTTCATAAGGAACACATTGTGTTCGTTTTGACATCAAATGAATTTGCTGTCAAGACGGATTACCTGTCATGATTTGGCAATGTCTGCCGAATGCACTCAGGCCCCTTGTTATCCTTTTTTTAACTTCCTTTTCATGAGTAGGCTCTGCTGTCAATAATTAGCCTAGGTACACATACTCCATGTGGTCTAGATTAATTTGGTCACCCTGCCTCCCGAGCAACATGATGCCACGAGCATACCCCAAGAACCACAAGCATGCCAAAATGCCTACGCTACTGACACGACATGCGGGACGGAGATCTTCTCGGGCAGCCCACTCACTTTGGCGTCTGGGCCAATGGACTTCTGGCGGGAGCCCCTCATTTCGGCAGCATCAGCACCTGCCTTTTCATGAGGCAACGCTGTCGTCATTTCCAGTGCCTTGCTTCTCAGCTGCACGACATTGTTGCACCAACCTTTCAAGCTTCAACTTCGGTTCAGCTGCGTCTTGCCTGCCGCGACACTTTCCGCACTTTCCCGATACTTACCAGCCTTTTCAATTTGATACAAAACGAAAAATTCGGGCAATACAATTGAACCGCCTTCTGTGAACCAGAACAATAGTTGAGCACAATCATAACTGGCTACAGTGAAGAGCCATCCCAAGTGGAAACACCTCTGTTACATCCAATGTGCGTTATAAGCACATATTCGGCAATCAGTGATATAGGAGATAAACACTTTAGATCTAAAACCTCCCATAAGTTATCATAAGCATGTTTACTAAACTGAGGTTCATCTGTATGATAGCCACATAAACATAATGCAACTTTTCAAATAATGTGAGGGGAGACCTCTGACAAAACGAAATAGGTTTAAAATAGCACCAAAGTTATAATGCCAACTGACAAGTACTACAGGCAAAAATCATGCACAACTTGAATTTTTTCATGCATGTTAGACTTTCATTTCTTCATAGAGTCCCTTGGTATACATGTATCCTTATTCTCACTAAGATAAATAGTTAGCGTTTCACGTATGCAAGCATATCACTGTAGTACCTAATTTTCACACAGTTTTACACATAACTGCATCCAATCAGGCACGCTAGACTGCATCAAGAGCACAAGTATGCCAAAAAGCAAAAGAAAAGGTTGAAAATAGATGACCACGTATTTTTTCATGTCCCTGCAACATTTGCACTCCCATCACTATGAAACTCACCATGAGACTTCATCACTTTGCACCTCATTACATGAAACCTCATTACTTTATACCTCATCACTATGACACCTCATTACATTAAACCTCATCAACATAACACCTCATCACTATGACACCTCATCACATGAAACCTCATCACTTTACACCTCAACACTACGACACCTCATCACTATGAAACCCCGCCACATGAAATCTCATCAGTCTGACACCTAATCACCATGACACCTGATCACTATGATAACTAGCGGAGTACACAAAGATGACGTTACGCAGAGAAAATGTCTTGTTTAACCATTTCTTATCAATATCAGAGTTGGAGATGGCGACACTTTTGCTGCAGTTTCAGTACAAGGTTCGCAAATGGTCCATAGCTGTGTATGCAATTCTTGCTACATGAGCACCTTTAGGTGTAATTAAGAGTCGCGTTTCTTCAGGCAAAGGCAGCAAAGCTCGTTAACCATTAAGAAAGGTGTGTGACTCACCCCAAGGGGAGGTACGAGCGACCCAAAGGGCCTCCGCACCACCTTGGAATCTTTGTCGTCCAAGACAATGCAGTAGTGATCTTTATCCACTTGCTCTAGCTGGTAGCCTGGCAGTGTGAGGTGCTTGAATTCCTGCATAGGGGAGCACAGAAAAAGAGACAAGTGGCAGAGTAGTACGACAGGGGCAAGTCAGTCAACCTGTCTTCCAACCAGAAAACAAAAATTTGAAAAAAGAATTTTAATGAACAGCTCTTCCCCTATTGAGAAAATGAGGACAAGCGAAGCATGGTGTGTGAGTGCCTGACCTACCATTTTTCCTTCTTTCTTTCTCACTGCGCAATGCTCCCTCCTAACTTTTCCTTCCTCCATGTCGGGAATGGGACCTTCTCCCACGTGCTCAGCAGCGCAACACTTTTGTTGCTACAGGCAACAACAATGAAATGCAACAATGTAATGTGGCGACGTGAAATGACAAGTGGCCTTGATAAAAGACCAGACAGCCATATCAGAAATGGCTGATCGCCAAGAAACCCACGATTGAGAGAGCATCAATTATTGGAAAACGGAGCATACAAATACGCATGTGAGTGGCGCACTTTTGAGAGCCGCATTTGTGTACACCCGCATTTCTGTACACTCGCCGGCGCTAGGTTTTTTTTTGATAACTATGCCACAGCCACCGAAATCTCTAACTCATAAAATCTGCACTTAATAGAAAGGAATAAAGAAAACAAAGCAAGTCAATACACATTTATGTTGCATGACATGAACACTACTACTTACCTGCAGGAACTTGCCGAAACTCTGCTCCGGCCCAAAGACAAACTGCAGCGGCACCTTCTGCACCTGACACCCGGGGCACCGGTAGTGGCGTGCAAACGCGTGGTGGTGCGTGCCTCCGCGGTGCTCCGGACGTGCTCCGCGACCATGTGCAACGCCTCCGCTGTCAGCGGGAAGCTGTTGAGGGCTGCCGAGGCCATCTCGTCCTTCAGCATCCACTTCAGCTGTGCACCACAAAGAAGTGGCCAGGGAAAGCATTGGTGAAAGTTGACAGGAGTGAGAGGGCACCATATTATCTGGGAAGAATAGTTTCGTCTGTGAGCTGGCACGGTGTAAAGTCCTGATATAAAGCCATGACGTAGTGTTCAGGTATAAAGTGATGAGGTTTCATGTGATGAGGTGTCATAGTGATGAGGTGTTATGCTGATGAGGTTTAATGTAATGAGGTGTCATAGTGATGAGGTATAAAGTAATGAGGTTTCATGTGATGAGGTGTTGAGGTGATGAGGTTTCATCACCTAAAGTTAAGCGTGATGAGAAATGTGGTTTTTCGTACCGTGCATTCGGCAGCCCTGAGGAGACATAGGTGCAAGCGCAAGGCGTAACCTGCATTTTGCCCAACTGTAATTCTGTAAAACTGACAATATAACCCCATAGTCGGTTATATGTGGCCACAAGTTGACCGTGCCATGGTGAGTGCCTCTTCAGGTGTACAACTCGTGCGCAACACTGAAAAATGCAATCCAAGCAACATATATTCTTTGAGCAGGACATGTGCTGCCCTCTCTCTGGAAAAAATAATGAACAGTAGTGAGATGCTTGTTTTCTACATGGCACCCCTAGCTTTTGCAGAAAGCAAAGTAAGGAGCGCATGGTAAGGAGCACATCCACAAACAGGCGAATATTTGGGCACGGAAACGAACTTAACATGAACTGTGCCAAACATCCCAACATAAATCTTGCGAAGATGCGAACAGTCCTGAAAGACCGTGAAATTGCACTGCAGCCCACTCAGTGTGAAGAGAAATTATATCTACAAGGAGTATCATGCTGCCTTGTGTGCAGCATCATGCTTCAAGGTCTTTCACACTGGAAAGAGCTTCTGAGGGGCATAACACCACGTAAACACGGCAATTACTTGCATGTCACTGCTATGTAAAACAAATATTTTTGTGTTTGAGTACAAAATTTCTAAAGAATTCCTCGAGGAGCGGTTGCCCGTGAGCAAACACTTTCCCAATTAAGGGGAGACGCGGGTCTTGGAACGGTCAAAAATGGTCAAAAAATCGATTTTTCGCAAAGCTTATTTTCGAGGCGTTTGTACTTCTGAGCACCTACTCTCAAATTGCTAACGCTAAATTCGGTCGGGAAACGCGATAAAATCGGCTTTCAAAGCACCCCGGCAGCACTAAAATGTCCCCAAAAGGACGAAATTTGTTCGAACTTCCCGCGCGCGCCATGAGCGTTGCAGCGGGCCGAGCGCCGCCATCTTGGGCTAGATTTGAAGCTGTTTTCTTTGTGCACATTTTGCGCCATCTCAAAATGGCGTCGCTCAAGCAGAACGGCCGCCGTCGCGGGTTTTCTGAAGGTCGTTTCCAGGCCACTGATTGGCTCTCACGCGGCGCGCTTTTCAAGCGCGCCTTTCCGAGTCTCCCATTGGCTGGCGCGACCGACACGTCATTTTTTTTTCTTTGTGTTTGGTTCTCCGCCGTGGCTGTCCGTTTGTGTGCGCCTGCTTTTGCGATCGTGCGTGTTTCTCGACGGACCGTGTCTCTACTTTGTGCCGGTAGTTTTTCCACGCGATCGAGATGCCTGGAGACTCTCGTCTGAAACCATCGACGCAACGAGCTTTTGGAAGCCGTAAAAAACGGGCTTGGAACAAGAAGGCGCCGGCTACAAGTGCACCGTCGGCAGCGGAGTTGGAGTCGCGGCCGGACCCTTTGGACCTGCCGGGAACTTCAACTGACGACACCGTGGGACCAAGTTCGACTAGCGAAACACTTCGGGTTGATGCCGCGTACTACTCAACGGCGGAGCAGGCGCAGCGAGTTGAGAGATCGGCGCAAACGAAGACCGTTCTGTCTGGAAAGTCGGCTACCCAGCGCAAGTTCGACCTTCTTGGAGTAAGCGCGGAGTGCCAGACCGGTGACGCCGGGACCGATTTTTTGCTCGTCGATATGAAAGTTTTGAATAACTTTTTTGCACAAGCGAAGTGCGACAAATGCGACGCAAAAAGTCTCAGCGTGAGGAAGGCAACGGACAAGGAGTACGGCCTTGCGGTAAAGCTTATTTTTTCTTGCAGCAGTTGTGATTTCGAGAAGAAGCAATTTTCTTCTCCGAGAGTGAGCGGAACTGCCACCATCACTCCCTTCGAAGTCAACATGAGGGCCATGAAGGGGATACAGATGATAGGCAAAGGTGTTACTGCCCTTTCGGACTTTTGTGCGTGTATGAACCTTTCGCACCGAGGCTTGCACCACAAGACGTTTCAGGGACACCTAAAAAGTTTAGTGAAAGCCTGCGAAAACACAGCGACTGAAAGTGAAGCTGCTAGTGTGGCAGTAATAAAAGAGCTGTATACAGACTTCCTGAACCCCATAGGGAACATCGATGTGTTCGACGGCTCATGGATGACGCGAGGTCGGAGCTCACACATAGGTGTGGGCTGCATCATTGAGCTCTACACTGGCCTTGTAATTGACCATGTTGTTTACTCAAACTTTTGTCTCGGCTGTGCCCTGGGACCACAGCCGCAAGACGAAGGGTACACCGACTGGCTGGCAACCCACGAGTGCCAACGAAACATCGAATGCAACTCTGGCCGCATGGAAGTAGAGGCTGCGCTGACCATGTTTCAGAGGTCCTGGGCCAAGCATGGTCTGCGCTACACGACTGTGCTCTCTGATGGAGACAGCCGCACTTTTCATGCCTTGTCCGAAGCCGAGGTGTACGGCTTTATCCAAATAGACAAAAAGGACTGCATCAACCATGTCCACAAGCGAATGGGTGCAGCTTTACGGAACCTTGTGGACAAAAAGAAGGCTCAGGGTGAGTCTCTTGGGGGTAGAGGAAAGCTCACACAAGAGAAGATCAAGAAGATCGCGAATTACTACGGATATGCCCTGAGGAGCAATATCAATGACGTGCCAGCTATGAAGAGGGCAGTCGAAGCTACACTGCTGCACATGACATCGACAGATGATGCACCAAAGCACTCAAAGTGCCCCGAGGGTGCTAGCTCTTGGTGCAAGTACAATAGAGCCTTGGCCAATGGGGAGAGTCCACCTTCACACAAGAATGCCCTGCCGGCTTGTGTTGGGGCTGCTCTGGAGCCAGTCTTTGCGAGGCTCAGTGATGAGAGCCTGCTGGCACGGTGCTGTGAAGGGAAGACCCAGAACGCGAGTGAGAGTCTTCATTCGGTCATCTGGACCCAAACTTCAAAGAATGGGAACGCTTCGCTGGAAAGTGTGAAGCGAGCTGCCGCTGAGGCTGTTGCCATCTACAACCAAGGAAGAAGGGCAACCAACGAGTCCATTGCTGCAAGTTTGGGCTATATTGCTGGGGATTGCCTTGTTCGACGAAGCCTAGAAAAAGACTCTCTGCGTTTACGCAAGGCAAATGCAACTCATCTGAAGAGCACCAACACAAAAAAGACTCTTGCAAGGAGACACAAAACGGGTGCAACTGAAGATTACAGTCCTGGACTACTTTGAAGGTATTCTCTCAAGCATAGCAACCTATTACCCAGGGTAACATGCTGCCTAACATCTAGAAGGTTCTTCCTAAAGACTGAAAAGACATGAGCAGCCAGTCGCTTGAGCCTCATACCCCATGGCTTTTCCAGAACCCCCCAGCCGCTTGTCATGGTGGGGTTTTGATCATGCTTTGCACATTGGAAAATTTTTTTAGATATGATTCCTTGGGTGGAACAAGACACTTTCTGTTTTGTTTTGAAGGGAAACAGATGGGGAACATGTGAATAAAATTTATGGTTAAAGGTTCCTTTTAGAAATTTATACAGTGCGTGTCAATCTTCAAACGCGATTTTCTCAGCTTCACATTTTTTGCCAACTTGACCAGCCTTACGGATCTTTTCATTATGTTTTTGTAAGGTAATTTTGATAAATTTTATACCGTTGAATTCGTAAGAAATAGGACTGTGGAGCTATGCTATTTTTTTGTGGCTAAGATGAACATATGAAATTTTGTGAACAATAATGTGAGCTAATTGCATTTCAAGATTACACAATGTCAATACAATTGAAAGTTCTTATATGATGATATATCTCAGTGACAATATAAATAGCATAGCTCCACATGGCAGGTCTTTGGCTACAGCTGCATCTTAAACAGAACCTAAAAATACTGAGGGAAAGTGTCTTAATGACCCGTAAGAAATTACCTAATTAGATTTCACTTATGCTCTCACAATTTGATAACTAATTGAAGTACATGAAAACTAATTATATTTTTGAAAACAGGAGGAAGAAATACATATACACACCCAATTTCATTACAATATCTCCAATAATAAAACTTTTCGTTTCGAGACCAGTGTCTCCCCTTAAGGGTTGCCCTCAATCAAATAGTGCCTCACCTTTTCAATGCACCTACTGATGACTTCATTCTGAAATTCAGGCAAGTGGTGAAGTGGATCCCTCGGAACCTCTAGCTGATAGCTGAAGAAAGAAGAAGATAAGAGCAGTGTTATTTTGCGGTCAGTATTTGCCAACACCCTTCTAACCATAATGCAGGTAGTCTACTTGCATTTGAAAGCATTTTTTATGGTTTTACCAACCAGATGGCAGTGACAAGATACCAAGGGCCTGATTAAATAATACTTGTTGCTTGGCTAGTTGGTACATTCCAGTGGGCTCGACTTGTTTTGCATAAGTGCCAAGGTAGGTTTACCATTCGCTATGACAAACCGATCACTAAGAAACTTGTTTTTGAGTAGGTCTAAGGAAACATTACGCAATGGGCTCTCTCAAGGCTGAACCCAAGGATACCATGAAAACCACTGCAGTCCAAAGAGAGTTGAGGTAGACGGAAGCAATAAACCAACAATAAACTTGGTCACACAGACAAGTCAGTTGATCAGAGGATGAGAGCATTAACCAGGCAGCATACACTACAATGCACTAGCTGCAAGATCACTTATCACACCTGTTACCCTAGCTGAGTCAAGGACTGTAAGAAAGAAAAAGCAAGAAGTGACACAGCGCGATTGTACAGTACTCACGGACTGAAATGCGGCATGAAATTTTTTAGAACATACGTAATGACTGGTATGCACAACTGCTTGAGAAAACCGAGTCATGTCACCATGAATTCAGCTGCTAAAGGTAACGTTCGCTCTAATTATGGGTATTATGGGAATGTGGCTCTGATGTAAAAGTTCAAGACAAAATTTCACCAATATAACATGAACTGAAGATGGTGACATGAGCGAACATTACTCAGTCGTAAAGTGTTTCATTTCAGTCCGTGAGCACTGTACAGTCATGACAAATATGAAAGGGAACACCAAATTCCAGTTCAATCAATGATTACTCGTGATGTACTGATATGAATGTGACGTAGTGAATTGCAAGAGATATCTTTCTGCTTGAGCATTTAGCGCTATGAACTCTTCTACACTCGCCAACTGCGTTTCAATGCTATGACCTATAAAAGGTAATTTCAGTGTTCCCTCTCATATTTCTCATAACTGTACATGCTGTCTGGCTCAACAGAAGTAACCAACAGCAGGGATCCTCCAGCTCACCCAATAGAGGCGATGCTTTCCGCGTCCTCGTCCTGGCGCTGTCGTTCGGAATCAAACATGATTGACGATGACGACAGGCGTGCATCACCGGGCGCCAGCTTCTCGACGTCCGGGGCAACGTCAAGCAGAGGAAGTCTAGACGGATCTTGATGCTTTCGAGGTCCACTTCGGGCTGAGACTCAAGACAGCTGATCACTTCCCCTGGACACATAAATGCGACACAAGACATCAGTTATGAGCTGGGCTAAAAAAAAGTTAAAAACATTTACTCTTATAAAGGATGCAATTGTGGCCTAGTGTTAAAGCATAGGGCTGTTGTAGCACTGGTTTAGTGAGCGGTAAAGACTGACACGTTGGAGTAATGGACCTGACTGTGATTAACCCTACAAGAAACCTGTCTGCCTAAACATCAGGTCTGAATTATAGACTTTATACAAAATTAACCCGCCATGGCGGTCTAGTGATGCTCAACTGCTGACCCGAACGCAGCGGGATTGAATCCCGGCCATGGTGGCCGCATTTTAATGGAGGCAAAATGCTAGAGGCCCGTGTACTTAGATTTAGGTGCCCGTTAAAGGACACCAGATGGTCGAAACTTCCGGAGCTCTCCAGTACGGCATCCCCCATAATCATATCGTGGTTTTGGGGCGTAAGGCCCCAACAATTATTTTTATATTATTACAAAATTAAAACTGGTGCCAAAGTGGATTGCCACAAAGCAATGGTATTTTTCTGCAAAGGAATGATGTGAAGTGTACCCACTAGGTGACACTTACTTATACGCACTGATGACTTGGAGTACAATGTGACAGTTTGCTAAGCATTCCACGCATAGTGTTTTTCGGAACATAGGCTGCTTGTTTAATGAAATTTATCCATGCACACATACAGTGTAAGACACTGCATAGTTGCACAGTTGCGAAATCTTCAACCGTTTACATGCTTGCACGATTAACAGTTGCTCAGAACAGCAGCACCACCCTATCATTTGGGACCCTTTTCAACTTGTGGGGATTGCAGAGACTGAGGATTGCCCGTCGCCATTGCGTGGGTTTTTCGCCTATTTCTTCCATCCACTCTGCCCTCCTCCATGGTCCTACGGCGCTGGGTGAGCAGGGGTGACGTTAACCTCCCTCACCCGGAGCTTGATCTCAACTGTGGCGCCTCACGCGTGTCTCGCGAGACGTTTCGCATGCGGCGAGAAGAGACTCCTCTCTCTGAACATCGTAGGGTAAGCACACGTTTTTCTTCCCATCCGTCGGCTCCTTTGTTCTTGGGGTTCACTCGGACGGAGTTCGCTAACGGTGCCTTGCACCAGTGGCAAGCGCTTACCTTACGTTATCCCTTCCGGATGCTTGGCCGAAGAGCAGTGCAGTGTGTTCGCGCGTGATCATACTACGCCGAGCCACACTTATCGAAAGCCAATGCAAACGGGGTTTGCCCTCCCTCAAGCGATCGGGCCCTGTGGTCGCCGATCGTGAGGGTACACAGCATGGTCCCGAGGGACTTTTTCCCTTAGCGGCGTGTCGCCGTGAGCCATTGCCCATGAAGACGTGCTAGCGGCAACCTTTGTTCTGTATTTCCGCCCGTGACGCGGTTAAGCCTCTTTGCTTTTCCCGCCACCTTTGGAGCAGGCGTAGTACGGTTTTGTGGTGTTGCCACAGGCAATAAAGTGTTGCGGATTCTCGGGAGCAGCACTGTGTACTTTCTGCGCTGCGCTCGGCGCCTTTGTTGCCCGAACGCACGTGTGCAGCGACGCGCTAGTTCACACGAGGCGACGGCAAGTGCGGCCCTGTGGCTCGCTAAGTCCGAATCCATGCTAGTGCCTGTACTCCTGTGAGATACATGCACACTACAAACTGAACTCATTCGCTTGAGATGGTACAGAATAACGCAGCACGCTTCATATTATCTAACTACCATCGCGCTAGCAGTGTCACGTCAATGAAACGCACCCTTTCCTTGCAGTCATTGAATCACGTTGCAAAGCATCTCAACTCATACTTTTTCATAAGATTTTCAATCATCCACCTTTGAAAGCTCAGTTCGTTACGACCCGATCTTATCGCTCAGTTCGTTTAGATCATCACCATAAGGTACACGTCATTAGCTGCTGCATTAACACTTTCTAACATTCCTTTGTCCCACGCACGTCCAACGACCGGAACCACCTTCCCTCCGACATCGTTTCCATTTCAGGTCATGACTTGTTTCCTTCCACTGTACACAATTACTTACTTGATGGCGCGTGAAGGTCATATTGTATATATATTTTATTTTTTCTACTTTATTTGTTCTGTATTTCTTAACGTACCTACATTTGCATTAAGTTGTATTAGCCTAACATCATATCTTCATATGTATCATAGTTGTTATTATGAGATGTTATTTTGTCTGCTTTTGTTTATAATTTGTAATTTTATGTACCCCATTCCCCTCTGTAAAGCTTTGTGCGATTAAGGGTAAAATAAATGAAACAAAATGAAATGAAATGAAATTACTGTGAAGTTGTAAAAGCACTATTGGACTCAAGTAGTCAGAGCACTTTAATAACTCGCCACCAAAATGGCAAACATAGGCACTTGGTACGGATTTCTTTCATAGCTATCTACAGCAATTCCGCCAGTCCATTTTCAAAGAAATACATCTGTACATTAGTGACTTTAGTACATTAGTACATTAGTACATTAGAAACACAGCAACTACAGTCAACGTCCAATTTTTCGGACTCCCTAGGGACCGCGAAATCGTCCGAAAAATCGGGCAGTCTGAAAAAACAAATTCATGCTTTTTGATTCCGATCAAGCGGTCAAATCACCACAGCCACGGCCGAAATACGTCCAGTACAATTATCAGGCATTTTGGTGCGCGCCCAGGCTCTCGCAAATACATTCGGTACCTGCCGCGAACCCCGCTTAACTACGTACGTGCCAACCGCCACTTTTGCATCTCGTGATGAGCGCCGCTGATAACAGCAAAGCGCGGAACAGATTACGGCTATCTCACATGAAGCGTTTGTAAACGATGACGCGGAACACAAAGACTGTGGCGGAAGAGTGGACGACTCGTCCGGCTTTCCCCGATGCGTGTGCGCATGTAAACGATGCGCACACACATCTCCGAATCGCCGCCAATACGCAGCATTTGCTGCCGTGTCAAGCCGATCGTTTCTAGTGTGTGCAGCACATCGCCAACTAAGCTGACGCTGTCACTTTACTGTTGCTGTATCGTACGCACGCATTATCATGATAGGGTTCGCGATGCGCACTTAGTTCCTGACCGCACACGGGCGCGGCAATGGCGAGCTGGTTTGGTCCGTAAAGGCAACGGGTCTATGCGGCGCACTTAGAGGTCTCGCACAAAGAGGCAGCAGGAATGGCGGCGCGGCGCATTTGGGTTCTCACCTATTAAATGCGTGCAGTACGCATGCAACTGCGCTAGGCCAGGTGCACTACCGAGCAGTTAACTGAAGATGCTTATCGTAAGGGTTGTCAGCGATTAAGCCGTACTGGCGCGTTTGCCAGCTGCCGCCATCACGCCGTGCATTTCCGCTGCTTATGCGCAACATCGCCGCATGACGCCGCGAGAGCGGCGCCTTTAATTTCTGGTCTGCTTCACCCCATAACGCTTCGGCATTGCGGCAAAGCTGACTTTCGGACTCTGCTACTGTCTCAAACAGATCGACTCGCGAAGCGCTGGTTAGAACCTACAAGATTATACCGTATTTACTCGCGTAATGATCGCACTCGCGTAATGATCGCACCCCTAAATTTTGTCGTCTAAATTCGATTTTTTTTTTCCCCCCGTAATGATCGCACCCCGAACTTGCCGCATCGATATGTCGTGTGCCAAGTCTAGCCGATGATCATCGCGTTTATCATCTGTCGAATGTTGCGTTAATAACTCTTCCAAACTCGCCAAGTGAACTGCACGCACCAAACATATTCGTAATTTTTGCCCACCATTGGCGGAAACGTGCCATTTAGGATTGCAGTAAAGGCAAATGCCGCAGTTTTCACTGAATGCCCGCCATGTGTTTTATGTCTGTGGCAGCTGAACGCGCCCATCTTTGTTTCTGTGATCTGAAAGCAGGCATCACTACGCTAATGCCGTAAATTTACTGATTTAAATGAAAGCATTCCTTATTTAGACAGAAGAGACTGTTTTGACGCGCATGACGTACTCACAACCACCGTGACTGACGAAAAGAAGAAAAAAAAATGCGGTCGCTTCGCTCTGTGGGCCGCCATGTTTTTTGCTATCCCGCACTGTTACAGCGGCGGCCGCCTGTTGGTCGACCTGTTGTCATCCCGCAGCAACAAGCTGCCGACGCATTCCCATAATTCCTGAAAAAGCCGTGTCGCCGCCATCCCAGTCGCTCGTCACGGCGTCACTCGATACCACGTTTTTTTGGCTGTGCTTTGTGATCGTCTGTTGAAGCACCGTTTCACCATGGGGCGGTAAGCGAGCTTTACTGCCGCGTTCAAGCTGAAGGCGCTTGATTACGCGCTAGAGCCCGGAAACCGCTCTGCCGGCACATTTCGGCGTCGACGAAATCCGGATCCGATAGTGGAAAAAACAGCGCGAGAAGCTCATGGCTACGAACACGCGCCGGGCTTTCCGCGGACCCAAAACGGGCAAGTTCCCTGACATCGAAAAGGCAGTCCTCGAATACGTGAGGGACATGCGCAAAGACGGTTGTGCCGTGTCGTTAGACATGGTACGGACGCAGGCGCGCACAGTTTCCCGGAGGCTGGGAATAGCCACAAAGGACTTCCGCGCCAGTTCCGGCTGGACGACACGCTTCATGCGGCGGAATGGACTGTCGCTGAGGCGGCGGACGTCGTTGTGCCAAGCGACTTCCATCCGCGTACGAAGACAAAGTGATCGATTTTACAGGTTCGTCACGAGGATACGCCAGAAGAACGGTTTCCTGCTGTCACAGATAGGCAACGCCGACCAAACGCCGTTGACGTTTGACATGCCTCGAAGCACTACTGTGAACGAGAAAGGTGCTCGAAGTGTGCTCGTGAAAACGTGTGGTGCGGAGAAGCAGCGGTGCACCGTGATGCTCGCAGTGACGGCAGACGGGTGGAAGCTGCCGCCGTACGTGATTCTGAAGCGGAAAACAATTCCGAAGGGAAACTTTCCCCGTGGCATCCACATCCGCGCTCAAGCAAAAGGTGGATGACGGCAGACCTCATGGTCGATTGGATCAAGACGGTTTGGGGGCGAAGAGCAGGAGCGCTTCTGCTTCCTTCACTTCTTGTGCTGGACAGCTTTCGGGGCCATCTCGTTGACAGTGTCCGTACCGAGCTGAAGGAGCGGCGCACGGAAATCGCAGTGATCCCTGGGGGTCTAACTTCGCTGCTACAGCCTCTGGACGTGTCACTGAACAAACCGTTCAAGAACAACGTCCGGAGGCTGTACGCAGAGTGGATGGCGGCGGGCGACCACGATTTCACGCCAAGTGGCAAAATCAGGAGAACCTCCGTGGAAGTCCTCTGCTCATGAATTCTCGAAGCGTGGAGTACCATTTCCGACGAGGTGGTCGTCAAGAGCTTTAAGAAGACTGGCATTTCCAACGCGCTCGACGGGACAGAAGATGACCGTCTGTGGGACAGTGAAGACACTGCCGATTCCGACAGGGAATCGTGCGGCGACGACACTGACGCCAGTGACGCTTCGGACTCAGAATGAACGTTAGGGGGTCAGAGAGTTCAAAAATAAAAGGGCAGTGTTCCATGCATGTAGCTCCTGCGTAATGCGTGCATTTTATTACAAAGGTAAGCCTTACTCTACTTTTATTTTTGGTTATGTTCATGATAGTTATCGTAAGAATTCAGATTAGCGACTTCTTTGCGTTTTCGGTGCTCAGAATATTGTTTCACGGAAAATTTACCCCCGTAATGATCGCACCCCGAAGTTGGCGTCAATTTTTTTGAAAAAAAAGTGCGATCATTAGCGAGTATATACGGTAGACGCGGCAGAGGTGGGGGCTTCAATTAATGCTTTTCAGACCTGCAATTTGGGCAGAAAGTCCGAAAAATCGGACGACGAAGAGTTTAAGCGTCCGAAATTTCGGACGTTCTTATACATGGACGTCTATGGGGCTGGTGACGGTGCCGCGAAAGCTTCCGAATTTTCGAGCATGTCCGGAAAATCGGGCGTCCGAAAAATCGGCAGTTGACTGTACTGTGGAGGTGCACTTGGAAGAGCCGAGGAAACCATTAAAACTGAGACTAGCAAGCACACTTCCCACTCCAGTAAAACTTCTTTTGGGCCTAGTTGGTTCATAATCCTAGAGGTACATTTACAGCGCAAAAGTAAAGACACACCACAAAGAAAGAAAACGACACACACAAGCGCTTGTGTGTGTCGTTTTCTTTCTTTGTGGTGTGTCTTTACTTTTGCGCTGTAAATGTACTTCCCACTCACCAAGGCAGGTTGGCAGTGAGGTCAGCGAGCATGACCCGCAGCCCGATTTGGTCGTCACCAAGCACGTCAGATGGGCAAACAGGGGTGGGACCATAGGCTCGGCCTCTCGAATGGTCTCCATCACTTCCTCCTCGTCCTCTTCATCCTCGTCACCGGAATCGTCCTCGCCTGGTGAAGGGGGCGATCGCGCCGACCCAGCGCAGGACTCTATGCTGGTGATCTCGGCTGCGACGGTGTGGCCTGGTTTCGGAAGGAGTGCTGCAGCTGCTCCCTTCTCATCACCCGAGTGGCCAGCGTCAGCTACAGCTGTAACCAAAAGGGTCACCGCCACAGATTAAATAATATCAGTCTAAATTCCCTGAAGGTATGTCTATAGCAGGTTACAACCTCAGACTAAATACAGGCTCCCTCCCGCCGAACTGTGGCGTGCGTGCCATTCATCTGTGCAAGAGTTGTGCTAGGTGGTTTTCATTGTACAGTGAAACCTCGTTAATACGTACCTGCCGGGAACGCGGCATAACTACGCACTAAACGGTAGTACGCATTAACCACCAAGTACAAATTTGCCTCTCCTGGCGTACGCCATCGCCGCCAGCAGAGAAATAGAGTGCCACAGCAAATATTGTCTAAAGTACCAATCGCAAAGCCTTTTCTTTCTTTGTGCCAAAGTGGAGAAAATATCCTAGCACTCTCGCACGACCGCACAATAGCGCGCGGTGGCCACGCCAAAGAGCATTTCGAAACTATTAAAGGGTCCGGGATACGCAGTGACCGACATAGCGACAAAACGAACAGTGTCTGCATTTCGCAATATATGTGTATGCGTCTGTACCGCGATCTGCTACTAAACAAAAACTGACACGCGATACGGCCACGTGGTCGATCGTCTCCTGGGTAGTTGCGTGCAGCGCATCGCCTGCTCGGCTCACGTACGCCGTCACTACCGGGCCGCTTGCTGTATCGCACGCGCGCATCAGTTGTGGGATTGTTCTTCGTGCCCACTTTGTTCCAGACCGTGCACAGATGCGGCGAGTAGCTTATTCGGTTAACGCAGCGATGTCGAGCTTCCTCCGCGACGCTGTAGCGGTCCTGGCAGCGAACGGAGGCGCGTTGGGTGGTCGCCTAATAAAATCGTGCAATATGGTTACAACAGCGCTACACTTGCTGTACCGTACGCGTGCGTTTAGCGTGATAGCGTCAATGCAGCGAGGTTTCGCGGCGTCAGCGACCCGCAATGCTCAACTCCGCAACAGCGATCTGCTTTCGTTTCTACAAAGCGGTGCGCGTTTGAACACAGCCCCGCACGAGGCGGCAGCGATCGGCGACCCAGCGCGTTGAGGTTGTCGCCAAGTGAAAGCGTGCGGTAGGCTTAAAGTAGCGCTGTGCTGCACGCGTGCCCGGGCAGATAGCTGAAGATACTTGTTGTGATAAGGTTGTCGGCGATAAGTCATGCTGGCGCGTTCGTCGGTGGCCGCCGCCTAGCCTTCGTTCTTTCCCGATGCTTACGTGCAAAGGCGTCGCCGCAATCGCGCGGAAGTCGGAATCGGTGATCGACCGATCTCCGCACTTCTAGAAAAGACGGAAAACCTTTGGCCGCACATTGTGGCGTCGAGAATTTCAGCGGTGCAGTAAAATTTTATGGCACAAAAAGTTATCTCGGGCGCAGGGTACGCACTAACCGGTAGGCATAGGGCGAACCTACGGCTTAAGGGGGGACGTGGCAATGAAAACTATCTTGGTTATTTGGAGATAAAGTGATGAAATTTGGCATGCAGATGTGATATGTTGTGCTGATATCATAACTGAAGTCGGTTTTGAGCTATCTGTTGTAGTTGTTGAGTTACAACACTTGATACTCTCTCATTGTCATCCCAAAATTAATTAATGAATTAGACATAAGTTCGTCACAATTTTTGCATAAGCATATTCACAAGGGCCCGTTCTGTGCCATAAAGCTATTGGTTTATTTTTTAGTACTCAAATAAGCACACAAAAAAATTTTTGACATTTCTTGTACTCATTGTCTTACTAACACTTTTACAAAAAGCCAATTATAAAAATCTGTATGGCGTGCAGACAAATATGGACAGCTTTACGGCACTCACCAATGTCTCAGGATCTAGGTGCAGAAAACAGAATGGTTATATCTTTATTTGTTGAGAAATGGCACAGGGATGACTGATAGCAACTGTTCAAAAAATGAAAGCTGAGAAAATGGAGCTCCAAGAAAATGGAGCTAAAAGCTAAAAAAAATGGAACTCAGAAGGAAGCTGGTTTTATTTTTCATTGGAGAAATGCAGCTTTGTGGCTATCTTGAGCTCTATCTGTCCTCTTTATGATGACGCCAATAGGATGGCATTGTGTCAAGGAAAACAGCAGATTTTCATTTTCTAAAGCCCAATTTTCTCATCGTTTTTGATAACAGCACACTAGTAAAATGTTTTTTTTTTTCAACTCCTACTGCTTATTTTGGTCTAATATTTCACCATGACGTAAAACATGGTCTGAGGATTGCAGAAAAAAATAAATTGAAAAACTGAACATTTTAACGAAATTTACCATTCCCATTGCCACGTCCCCCCTTAAGCGGTCAGCGAATGCATTGGGCTCTATGGGGCTCGGTCGGGGATTCGTCGCAACTACGTTTTAACCGTTAGTACGTTTAAAGCGGGTACGTATTAACGAGGTTTGACTGTAACCGCAAGTACATTCTCGCTGCTAAAGTAAATACTACACATAGAAATAGTTCAAAGTTCTTCGTCCATACTTAAAATATTACGTTTCACTACTTAAAATACTACATTCCACTTGCATCATGGCTACGCACAATGAAAGTGCACACAGCTGCCACTGACAGTTGGAGTGTGTGCACCTTGCATGCTTCTCAACCAAAGTACTCCGTACCAGTGTTCTTGGTTAATCACGGGTAGAGACACTAGAGACACTTTAGTGGCATTCGGCATGACTAGCACTGGGAATGTCAGCATACTGCTGGCATTTCCAATGTACTGTTATCAATGATACAGTCCTAAGCACGCTGTCATAGCAACGTGCCAAAGAGCACATGAGAGAATGCAACAATGTCACAATGTCATGTGACTACCTTGATGCTAATAGGCTCACCAGAGTAGCCTTGGTGGCGTGGCTCAGACATGGGGT
Organism: Rhipicephalus sanguineus; assembly: GCF_013339695.2. Classification (NCBI taxonomy): domain Eukaryota; kingdom Metazoa; phylum Arthropoda; class Arachnida; order Ixodida; family Ixodidae; genus Rhipicephalus; species Rhipicephalus sanguineus. The sequence goes on from NW_023616185.1 coordinate 59,789, forward strand.
AACTCAAGGCACCCCTCATGACACGCACGCTATTGACGCAAGGGTAGCCGTAACTATAGATAAGCATCGAACTGTTACACTTGAAGCAATGAGAGAAGTGAAAAGGTAGCAGGCAACAAACACAAAGTGCATCAGTGACTTGTTGGTGAAGTTAATGGACGATCAAGACACGGGTACCAAACCGACACAATGTTGCACCGCCACTTTACAGTTGTGAGCAATATGAAAGGAATCACTAAAATATTTTCAAGAAATGCAATTTGCAAGCACAAGAGTGTTAAAACACAGAGGACTCAAGCCCAAAGGTATTACGCCTTGAAACTTGATACGTCACATTCGTGTCTGTATGTCACAGGTTATTGCTGCTTAGGCACGAACTTGGTGTTCCACTTCATATTGCACACAACTGTACCGTACTACTTTAGGACTGTGTGCACACAATGCACTTACTCTGACGGAGCGCGCTGTGCACTCAGTCGTAGAAGAAGCTATGGAAGCCATAAATACTTGAGTGACACAGAAGTTTCTGTAAAAATGCAGCCCATAATTATCTCAAGGAACAGCACAGCATAAAACAGAGAAAATGCTGTAAGCAACAAAGTGTATTTGTGGATCGGTAGGGACATGGACTCAATTCTTTAATGAAGAAAATATTGCACTTATATATGCGAATGAGATTGCACACACAGCTGCACATTGCAAGAGGAACACTCCATAGCACGCAACAAATTATGCTTGAAGAGACTGCTTTGAGATGCTGAGTGATGGTGATACTCTAGAAGACACCAGAGAAGAAGAAAAACATCCAACCTTCTGGTGTGCAGTCTATTTGCTCCTATTGTGCTGTCTGTGTTTTGTAACTGTGACAAAATCAATAATATAAAATTTTTCTCAAAAGCCTGCCATCCTGACAATACTATATTTTACTGCTTATTATCATGCTGCTACAGTAGACTCTCAGTAAACGGAAATCTAAACGGAATTGCTGCTTAAATGGAACAACTGTAGGCTTGTGCGAATATTCGAGCATTTCCAATATTCGAACGAATATTACAGCATTTGAATTCGCTTCGATTCGAATTTAAATTACTGGAAATTCCGAAGTATTCGAAATGAATGAATAGGTGTAAACATATTAGTCCGCATGTAACCCCCCTGTAAAGGTGGTTTCACTGCAGTAGAGGGGTGCTATACCGTGAATACACCTTTCCAGAAAAATTCGCACTGCCGCGAAGCCCCACTTCAAGGTTAATAATAATATCTGGGGTTTAACGTCCCAAAACCACGAAATGATTATGAGAGACGCCGTAGTGGAGGGCTCCGGAAATTTCGACCACCTGGGGTTCTTTAACGTGCACCTAAAGCTAAGTACACGGGCCTCAAACATTTTCGCCTCCATCGAAAATGCAGCCGCCGCGGCCGGGATTCGATCCCGCGACCTGCGGGTCAGCAGTCGAGCGCCATAACCACTAGACCACCGTGGCGGGGCCCCACTTCAAGGTTAGATGAACATACTCTCTCACATCAATTCATCATTTTTTTAAGTTTAAAAGCTTGTTATACCGGCTTATATGCTTTAAATATTAAATCTTAAAACTTGACATATTTTACAGATTATCACTCGCATTCTACCAAAAGTCAAATGACATTTGCACCTGTCTTGTTTCAAATTTTTTTAAATATTGCGCAGGTTTGGCCATGACAAATATGCTCATTTTTCTTTATGTGATATACTATTTGTATTCGATTTGAAATTATCTGACCAAATCACTATTCGCTTCGAATTTGCTTCAAACCTAAAATTTACTAGGGTATTCGCACAGGCCTAAACAACTGCTTCTCATATGATTGGTTTCGTACTTGAATTCTGCATGCTTGTTCGTCTCTCAATAAACAGAACTCCTGTTAAATGGAACATCTATTCCTGTTCCCTTCAGTTTCTGTTTAATGAGAGCCTACTGAATTTGCTTATTTCGAGGCAAGAAGTACCGTATTTACTCGATTCTACCACGCCCTCGATTGTAACGCGCACCCGTTTTCCGCGACCAAAAAAAAAAAAAAGTAACGTCGATTGTAACGCGCACCCATTTTTCGTGAGAGAAAAGAACAAAAAAGTCCGTAGGAGTCAAACTTCGCACATTCAGAAGAACAAGTATTTGGGTTTTAAAGAACTGAAGTTTCAAAAAAGTAAAACACAAAGTCAAAAAGCGGGCCTTGCCGCTAAAACTGTCACCACTACGGTGGCGATACGAGTCGCGTAATGGATCAGTCCACGTCGCTGTCGGACAACTCCTTGTCGCTGTCAACACTCTTCGATTTCGGGAGACCGGCCCTGCTTTGGTCCACTGAAACCTTTTCGTGAAGCTTTGCTGTAAAAAATCTTCTGCTTCTGTTTGCGACAGTCTCGCACGCACGTTTCGAGAACTCCGAACTATATCCGAACGACCGCGATGCGGCCCAATTTCCGTCCGTCTCTCTGCAAATGTAATAACTTTCTTTTAAATGCGGCATCGTGGTACACTCGTCGAGTATTTGGAGTCGGCACTTCCATGCCGTCGATGCGAACGCAGAACGGGATGACAATCTCCTCGGCACACGTACGAACTGGCAGAAATGGCCAAGGCGCGTAGGAGGCGGCCATTTTGAAATGTCGATGGCAATACGATAACCGAGTTTTTTTTTTTTTTTCGGTACTCGATTCTAACGCGCATGCGATTTTTGGACTCGTTTTTCCGGAAAAAAGCGCGTTAGATTCGAGTAAATACGGTATTGCAGCAGAGCCCATCTAACAAAGATCATCACAGTCGATGTGTACAGAATCATCATTGATGAAGTGTTTCTTAATGTATGCATTCATCTGGCCCTACATTTGACCAAAGGGCAATTCAACGATACTCTATCAGCACCATGAAAACGTGCAAAGCGTCCCAATGTGCTGGCTTGCACGAAGGAAATTCTAAAGCAAGCCATCAGCGTTGTGGAAGACTGTCAAGCGTCTGAACAGGTGGTTTGCCAGAGGGAGATTCTTAAAAGTGTTCTACCGCATCTGATGAGGCAAGCACCTGTGGTTAAAGCACTGGGCTTCGGTACTAGAGGCCCCCCCAAGTTGAAATCCTGCCATGGCAACATTTCTGTTGATGTTTATCTCGCGTATGCTTTACCTGCACTGACGTCACTCGCGCTTGCAAGCGTGCATGCACTTGCGTGTGCATGTGTGATTGTTGACATCGTTCGCGGTCAGATACCTGGTTGATCTAATGGTCAGTCCAAATGGCTGGGAGATAGCTAAATAAATGCTACAAGCATTTAAAAAACTGCTTCATGACTGTTCCACAAACTGCAGCAACGAATGCCTCTAGACCCCTCGTCTTTTTTGTCTTTACCCAAATGCATTGAAGCATCAGTTCAAGTGAGTGTTTCATACAGAAGGCGCGACAGAAGGCAGGGGCATCTAGCACTTACGCTCAGCATCCATGGAGAATTCGACGTTGTGAGATCGGTCCGTGTCAGTGTCGTCCCAGTCAAGTGCTCCCTCCTCCTCGGCAATAGCGTCGGCATTGTGCGGAACAGCCCTGCTGGCTCCGTCGGTCAGTCCCCACTATGTGGAAAACGTGGTTATGGGAGAAGGTTGTGATGACTTGCTAGACTTAAACAACAGCCACGCATGCAAGCATACAAAGAAAGAGACACCGTTTGCAAATCAGTTCTGTAAACCTACAAAATGGAAGAAGTCTTATGAAACGAAAATGTTCTGATCTACCCGAGGGTGGCATAAACGTACAAAGCCATGTGATATTAGTACTTCTTGTGGGGCTAGTTTAGTTATAAAAGCTTAGTTTGGTTGTAGCTCTAAAATAAGGGGCGCAAATTAAGACAAACACAAAACAAGGGAGACGCGACGAGCGCCTGTCCTATCTCCCACAAAGTGTCAAAGGCATATATATGTATTAGAGCTGTGCAAATAGCAAAATTTAGGGTGCGAAGCAAATTCGAATAAAATTTGTGTGCGAATCGAATAATTTTAGAATATTTCTCGAACACTTTTCGAATACTTCAAAGCAAAATTACATTTAAAAAAATCACCGCCTCCCAAGTCATGATGTTAGAGGAGCTTGGTCGGAGATGATTGGGTAACCCGCGAATACTCCGTACGCATTCCTCTACATCATATATAGATGACGTGTACAATGTGTTATATAACATTAGCCCTCTTTGCTTCGGCCTCCCGGGCTCTCACCACAGGGTCTTGGCGGCGAGCCCGAGATGCTGCTGCGTTGCGAGCCCGCCGAGCTGCTGCCTTGGCTGGGGTGTTCCTGCTGCGGAGCAGCAACGAGAGTGTTCACTGAGTGAGCTCCGGCGGCTCCCGGCAAAGAGAAAGGAAGCGCGCCAAACGAGAGGCATGGCGCTCTAGCAGTCACCTATCTAACTAGCGCATACGCCGAGCGTGGTGTGCGCCGCCTTGAGCGGCGCTGCGCCATCTATGAGCATTCTTGAAATCCCCGGAGGGAGTGCAGCTGCGCCTCTGGTGGGACCAATGAGACCTAGTGTACACGCCGCCGACAACGGACAAGGCGCGAGCATAAGGAGCAAGCCCCACTAACAACGTTGCAGAGGATCCCTAAGCATACTCTTACGAGACAGGAACATGAAAGCATTTATTTGGCTATGTCGGTGAAGCACTGGGAGGTGCTGCTAAGTAACATTCCCTAGATGTCTTATACGCCTGTGCACCGCCTATAGAGGCGCCACTGATAGCACCTAGCGGGCGCCGCGACAGTACGTGTGGGAAGCCGAGCAGACGACAGCGCTTTGCATAGCTTTGTTGTGAGGAGATGGATGAAGTTCGCGGCGGCTATTTCCCCTTCGTGCGGGTGCCAGACAACTAATTCTACGCTGACAGCTGCAGGAAAGGCGCGGGCCTCTACGAAAGTGGACTTGTGCACGATGTTTGCACAAACGAGCGCTTAACTAAGCGCACATCGCCGATTTCGAACGACGGCATCGAAAGCCTGGCGCCGACGGTTCGTGCGCGACAGAGCACGTGCATCGAAAAAACAAGTATAAAAAGGCGCCGAAAGCGTGCCCCTTACCCTCTCGACAGAAGACGCCACCGACATAGACAATGCACGCAAAAGATCGGGATATTCGAGAAAGCAAAGCAGCGCCAGCAGCGCCGTCTGATTACGTAGACGAATCGGTGAGAGGATCTAGCCCTTTCCCTAGCTTTCGCTGTGCTACGCACAGACGAATCACAAGCACCTTCCCGAACCCAGGCGCGCCGATACAGGCAATGCAGCGCGCGGCGACGGAGATCAGTCAGTGAAGAGTCATGCAGCGACGAAGTTATGTCCGTTCTAGTGATATAGCATCGTTCGCTTGACCGCAGAAGACGTGTTGTTTGATGATCTAGTGCTGTGAGTAAAGTATGAAGAGATGACACCGCGGAGCAGTGACAAGTTTTGAAGAGGTCGCGAGAAGACATGTGATGACTGACTGCGGAAAAGAACGAACGTCTGCGTTGAGTGAACGTCAGGCCGGTGAATATGAAAGGGCGTCGCGCAGACCAGAGTAAAAGACCCAGCTATGAGGTGCAGCTGGTGGTGAACATCCGCTTTGTTTTGTTTACAAAGGTGACGTCTCAATCATTTCTTGCTTTCTGAAGTCAACCATTGCTGCATTTCTGTTTCTGTAAATAATAAATATAGAACTTGGCTTGTAACAGCGCGGTACATGTACCGTGCTAGTAAAGCTAAGATCATGGATGACCAACTCGCCCGAAATACAACACTTCTGACAATAGAATGTTCGAGCGAAGTGCCCTTGGGGGGCACGGCGGTCGAACCGAACCAACACATGCTCAGGCTGATAACTTTCGTCGCCTACCAGTGTCCACATGATCGAGGCATCCAGCGAGCACCGATATGGCAGAACGAAAGCATTAGAACAAGAAGCGACGTGTTAACTCGCACAATGACGAAGAAGCTCGCCTTTGCCAACGAACAGCGGCGATCCATTGCTTCTGTCGCTCTGCTCAGGAGGCTTGCGGTAAGTGAGTAAAACCGCGTTCCGGGCGCGTTTTTGTAGGTGTTTGAGCACTCCACTCACAGCAATTGTTATTCGACATCCCTTGAAGTTCGGCCACCACACGTATGTCACGTATCTCGGGAGCGCTTGTAATGTCGGAGTGGAGTTGGGAGAGAGAGAGAGATAAGAGAGACTCGGGAGACACCGTGGTGGCACTGCAAACAAACCTTATCTAACACCACGGCACACAAAAATGAACACTCAAAATTTTACAACAATATAGGTACACTAGGAAATTCTAGGCTAGTGCGCTATCGCTGACAAAACATCGAACAGCATTCTAGCTCTGCTTGGCTCCTCTAGCCTGAAAGTCTGGCCACTATGGCCTCTCAGTCACTCGCGATACCCATGGAGCGTTTCTTACGGTTCGCGGTGTCCGCTGATTCGGCTCGTGGTGCCAAGTCGACGCACGGTCCCGTTGTCGAGGCTCCTGCGGACGTCTCAGGGCCGCGTCGTTGATCGACGCCTCATGATCATCCTCCTTGCCGATGCGTCGTTCTCCGTCGAGAACACCGGTCCCTCCCAGCTAGCCTAACTGTCGGCCTTATACAGTACCACTGGCTCGAACTGTCGACGTGGCTCTCCGGTGGTTGTCGGTGGGTCGCCGTCGTCTTGCCGAGCTGTGGTAGTGCCGTAGGTGCCCTGCGAACTGCTGTGATGGGGCTGCTGCAAGCTCGGGGAGCCTCACTTGGATGGCACCAAGGTCGACGGCCACACCCTCCCGAGCCTCTCGTGCCGCTGCCCCCAGAACGGGGCCCTGCTGTTCACGTCGCGGGTGCAACGCTGGCTTGCACCACCTTGCTCCTCGACGACTCCACCGAACAATGCCTAACTCTTCTTCCGTGGTCTCCCACCTCGGCTCGGGTCGCGTGGCACGCGCCTTTCTCCGGCCAATGGCTTGCGTCGACGTGGCGGGGGTGCACACCATCGGGTACTTTTCCATTCCCGCACACCATCGACGATTGCGCTGTCCGGCACGCGCCCCGTGCCCCTTTACTCATGACAACATACGACGAACGTTGCTTATTTCACTACGGAAACGTGAACAACGCGGAAACACGTACAACGACGTAGGAAACCACGGCGACCGTCTGCTTGCTTTCCCGAGAGTAATGACCGAGTTCGCCACCTATGGCGCTTCTGTCGGCGCGCACTAGGCGTATAGAGAATTAGAAAATGCAGAGGCCGAATTGTGTTTATTTAGATCATTTGGTACAAGCAAAGTGGTGTTGGCAACACTTTACACATTGGCACCGGCGTCAATGCTGGTGGGAGGGGTCATGTGTTTTCCGCAGATGGCTTTTGCAGACACCGGATGAGTGCGCGCTTTCACAAACCTGGCCAAGTAACGCTTTCACATTAAAACGTAGTGCAAAACATGGCCAAAAAGAAAACAATTCCTTTTGCATAGCAACCCGTATTCCTGGCGGCAGCGCGCTGTTCGCTGCGTGAAAATAAAACTGTGCTGCTAGATATCGCGTAGTGGCGCGGGTGACATAATATGCACTATTGCCACGATAGATAACTTGATATTTCGCCATTTTTCAGGTGATACTTTTCGAGGGCTAGCTCCTTCATTCAGAAATAAGCGTACAAAAAGCAAACGAAGTTAATTTCAACGCCTCTGATGGGCTGCGTTCGCCATGTTGCTCCAGCACACGTCACCATTGGTCCGATCCTCACTATGGGAGAGTGTCGTCTGCTGTTTGCGCGTCGAGAGGTCACGGCTGTCGAAAATCCGTGAGGTCACGGGACGACAAGGGGGTAGGAAGCTAGGTCCGTTTGTCAGCGCGCATCATGACCTTGAGCCCTTTCTTCTTTTTTCTTCGAACATACGACTTACTTTCAGTGCGATCGTGAGCGAGCACGTGGGCACGTCGCAGTATGCCTCGGCGGCCGTGATAATCATGCAGCTCACGATGCTCCTATGGTCGTGGACTTTCGGTTATGGCACAGTCATTTGGGTTTATGGCGTCAACTGTTGAGAGAAGAGCGAGCAATTTATAGCTGACTTTGAGAAGAATTGTAAATTCCAGGCCGTTTGGCTCACATGTTCGCAGGAGCCTTGACTACTGATTGGCAGTGCTTTCTGATCATGCTGAAGAAATGTTGCAGGGCCCCCTTAAGGTGGCAGCCGAAATTCCACTGGGTTAGTTTCTGTGGCTTTCAGGAAGACTTTTTCGACAGACACAATTTATCATGTAGGACAAGATGCTCTTTCAGTAAAGCTCACCAAGGTTCGTGGTTGGCACGGTGGGCAGAAGTAGTAGTAGTCTGGGTGCGAAGGAATGCGCTGGAACACCTCCTCTAGCAGCTCCTGGAATCGCTGCTTGATGCTCAGGTGCAGCTGCTGAACAACGTCGCACGGGTGGTGGCGTTTCAGCAGGTTCACCGGGAACAGGCTGCTGACCCTGCCATTGGCAAAGAAGCCGAAGGAAGTTGAAGCGGGTTCACGCCGTCCCACCTCACCAGGCTCAGAGCTCAACAACTCGGTGATTCCACGATGCCAGCACAGTAAAACCTCATTACAAGAGACGCTCAAGGGCCCCGGTATGTGTCTCTTGTAACAGAGGTCTCTTGTAACCAAATTCTAAAACCATTGAGCAGTAGAACTAGATCACTCCACTACACATCAGTTTCAAAGTGCACTTAATTAAACACATCTACGGGAAATTGCTCAGGATGGCCTAAAGAAGTAATTCGTGGTAGTCTGTTTCTTAGTGACTGCAGACTCTATAAGCTTCCTTCCCAACCTCTGGTGGTAAAGCACTTCACTTTGTAAGCTTCCAACTGCTTGCAATATCTTTGAAGTGCTCTTCAGCCTCGACTGCCAACACTTTCTCCCCTGCGATGCCCTCATCATAATGCATAATTACAGAAAGTTCAGTGCAATTTGTAGCCAAAACAACACGAGAACATTGTGCTCCAAGCATGACGCAGACATTGCGCAGAGGGTTATTGCTGCTTAGTAGGCTTGAGCGAATATTCGAGCACTTCGAATATTCGAACGAATATTACAGTATTCAAATTCGCTTTGATTCGAATTTAAATTATTGGAAATTTTGAAGTATTCGAAATGAACGAATAGTTGTATAAGAGTCTGCTTGTAAACACCCCCCCCCCGTAAAGGCGGTTTCACTGCAGTAGCGGGGTGCTATACTGTGAATGCACCTTTCCAGAGAAAATTCACACTGCCGCGAAGGTTAAATGAACATATACCCTCACATCGATTCCTATTTTTTAAGTTTAAAAGCATTTATACCGGCTTATATGCTCCAAGTATAGTAAATTTTAAAACGTAAGATATTTTACAAGTTATCACTTGCATTCTGCCGAAAGTCAAATCCTGCTACCATTCAAAGTTGCTTCCACTTCCTTTGAACCAAAAGGAATGACATTTGCACATGCCTTGTTACAATTAAAATACAGTGCAGACGTGTTACGCCGACATCGACAGCGAGATAGCTGCGAGATCGACCGATTCGGCCTCTAATGTTGACAGCGATGACGAGCCCTCCCGAGCACCCCCTTTGGCGGATGTCATCGATGCCTTGAGTGTTGTGCGCTTCGTCGAGTGCAACGGCGGCGAGGCTGAGATGCTGCGCCTCATTGACAGGCTGGAAATATGACTTTCAGTGCTGGGAACTACCGAACGCGTCAGTCACGCATGGAGGAATTTTTCTCCAAGTAGGCTGACTTGCCACAATAAAGGTGTGACTTCCGTACATCACGTTTTCTGGCTGATTTCTTTGATTTCGCGTTGTTTCGGATAATTGGGAATCCCGCTTAATTGGGATATTTTTCTCGGTCACGAGGCCTTCGAATTAATGAGGTTTTACTGTACCTGCTAATTCTGTTAAAAACCCTTCGTTTGCGCTATAATTTATTTTCTTAATTCTTTAATGTATTATATCGCGCGTGTTAGGACTATATATTGTGCGTTATTTCAGATGTGCTCGCGAAATCTCCGCGTAATTTGCGCACCCCTTTTCGGAGCTTCAAATTCGCGAAAAAAAGTGCGCAAATTATGCGAGTAAATACGGTATGTCAAGAATGTGTGAACATCTCTCTTCCTCAATTCCTCAATGTGTCTCAATCAAAAAACTATTCCTTGCATGTGTTTTGGCTGGCTATCATTCTTGCATACAAAAGAAGCAAAAAAGTCCTTTTTCTATCTGCATGCATGGCAAACGTCGATTATTACACAAATGAGTAACATGACACATACACATGCAATGTGCAGTAACACACACACACATGACACAGACACACAATGCTAGGAGGCTGGTCTCGTCAGCTTGCTTATGGCCATCTGCCCGAGAAGGCACACACTTTTCAACAGAAAGATCAACAAGGCAGCACAGCCCTCACCCGTCACTCGAAGTGCGCCGACTTTCGTCTGCACCGATTGCGGTATCCGCTTCTTCAACGGGCAGAACCAAAACACCTTCGCAACTGGTCTCATTGCTGCTGATGCCGTCGTGTCGAGGAGCCCCTGTGCCTGCTCGGTGGGAGTGTTCCACGGTGGACTTGATGCGGAAGTCACGAGTGTGGCCGCAAATCGCTTGGATGAACTCCGTAATGTCGAGAGTGAGCGCAGTCTCCTCGCAAGCGTCCTCCACAACGGTCGAGACGTCTTGCATGTCCACGGGCAGTCCCTCACACAGGGCTCTGAAAAATAAGAATGGTTAAGAGCCAGAGATCAGAGAGAGAAAGACCAGACAAGACATTTTAACAAGCACTTGCAAAGTGGCATGCGACAGCTGCTAACCTCGGAGTACCTGCTAATTAGGCACTGTTTGAACATGGATTGGCTTCTAATCTATTGTTTCAGTCAGGAAGTAAATAATTATGAAGTTCATTATTGACACATATCAATGGTCCATAATGAGTTCATAGTTTAAATTATGATGATATTAATGAACACATGTTGCAATTAGTACACCAGTACTTCTACATGCTGCTCTCTTTCGTTGAACTTATTGTAAAGTGCTAAGAGCAAGGAGTTCATTGCACCCTCCTTAAAGGGCCCCTCACCAGGTTTGACAATTTTGAGCCGACGAGCGCAATGCATGCATTAGGCGTTCACGATTACGTCTGCCAAAATTTGCAACGCTACGCGCCGCGTAAATGGGTCAAATTTCAAGCTGAACGCTGCTTGCCCTTCCTCTCGCGGCGCGCGCTTTAGAGAATGAGGGGATGACGTACATGAGAGAATGGCCCTGCGTAGGTAGTAGTGCTGTGACGTCGCTCCTCTACATAGACGACTGTGCTCTGACGTCGCCAACAGTAGCACGTGACACTGCGATAATTATTTGACACGACGCGTAGTTTTTGTAATTTGTTGCTTGAATGGATGAATAAAACTTGAGAGCAATAATAAAACACACAAACGGAATGTGTGCGTTTTCTTTTGAATTTTACTTCGAATCGCAGCGAGATTCGAGACTAATCTACCTCCGTTTCACACGCGTTCGTGTTCTCCGCTTTGCGCATCAGACGCCACCCTTTACAACGAAACCGTCCAGCGCTCATTAGGCTCATTTAACCATGAGTTTCCTAAAATGACCTAGAGGAACTCTGGCGCTGCGATCGTTCAGCCACCATGGGATGATGGGTAGTACACGATTTGCCTAGTCTTCGTGCTTGTGGCTTCGAACGCACTTGTGGCTTTGTTTTTGCTATGTTTTGGTTTTCTTTCGAATAAAAGAATGGATCGTTGTGAACTTCGTGACCAGATTTGAATCGGTGAGCCTAAACAAGTTAAAGTGGCGAAGTGAAACTGCTGACTTTTGCTGAACTTCATTTTGCGACGAAGGGGATGCAGGCGACGCGGAGCCAAACGGAGCCGAAAGAACAAAGTTTAGACAAATCCGTGTACTACCCATGATTCCCATGCTGGCTGAAGCGCGATGCATTGCAGCTCCCACAGACACTAGCGCCAGAGTTCCCTCTAGTAAGTATTGTAGGAAACTCTATGCATTTATCCTCCCGCGTCTAACTAGATGTTCATGCGGCACACCGCTAGTCTCGCGTCCGTACAAATGTTGCAGCTTTCGCGCTCAGTGATAGGTTGAAAGCCAAGTGATCGGCGAGGGCGCATTCGGCATAACTTGCAGAGATGAAGCGCAAAGAACGCCGCCACAACGCCACTCGCGTCTCGGGGGCTCGGGCTGGTTCGGGCGTGTCATGCGCTCGTGACATTTTGTGCGCATGACGTGATCATGCGTATGCGTTATGTGATCCTTCGCTCGCGTGGCGAAAAGGGCAGGGAAGGGATTTGGCTTGCGAAGGCTACGCGGGGCGAGCGGCAAGGGTTTGCAGCTCGCCTCCTCGCATTATGGTTTCGCGCCGCTACAAATTATTGTTTTTCTCAGCTTCTAACGGACCGATTAGAAAAATTCTTGTGGCATAATGCTCTTTATTGGGCTCGCAACAACTTGCAATGTCTAACTAAAATTCGCTAGGTCACCTGGTGAGGGGCCCTTTAACTACTACAGCTATGGAAGGGTTAGCCGTATGTATCCATCTGAAGATTTCTTTTTCTCTGTTTACTCAAGAAAACAAATCTTTCTTTTTGTGTCTGCACCATTGGGGTGATGTGATTCTATCAAGCACCATCATCATCATCATCAGCCTGACTACGCCCACTGGAGGGCAAAGGCCTCTCCCATGTTCCACCAATCAACCCTGCTCTGTGCTTGCTGCTGCCACATTATAGCCACGAATTTCTTAATCTCGTTGAAAATCAGTTCTTTGAAATCCCGCAAGGTGGCGGAAGGGTTAAGAAAGGGGAAATAGACAACCACCCATTTGTAGCACGAAGCCACAACTTTTTACTTCTTAATCTCATCTGCCCACCTAACTTTCCGTCTCCCCCTCGTGTGTTTGCTTTCTCTTAAAATCCAGTCAGTTACCCTTAATGACCAACGGTTACCTTGCCTACGTGCTTTATGCCCTGCCCATGTCCATTTCTTCTTCTTCATTTCGACTAAGATGCCCTTCACGGCCGTTTGTTCCTGACCTACTCCGCTCTCTTCTTGTCCCTTAAGGTTACACCTATCATTTTAATTTCCATTGCTCGCTGCGTCGTACTCAGTTTAAGTAGAACCCTCTTTGTAAGCCTCCAAGTTTCTGCTTCGTAGGTCAGTACCGGAAAGATGTAGGTCTTGTATACCTTCTTCATGAGTGATAGTGGCAAACTACCATTCATGATTTGAGAATGCTTGCCAAATGTGCTTCATGCCATTCTTATTCTTCTAGTTACTTCAGTCTCATGGTTCGGCTCTGTGGTTACCACCTGTCCAAAGTAGACACATTCCTTTACAACTTCCAATGCCTCGTTACCTAACACAAAGCGCTGTTCTCTTCCGAGACTGTTGTACATTACTTTAGCTTTCTGCATATTAATTTTCACACCTACCGTTCTGCTTTCCTTGTCCAAATCAGTAATCATGAGTTGCAATTCCTCCCCTCAGTTACTCATCAACGCAATGTCATCAGCAAATGGCAGGTTACTGAGGTACTCTCCACTAACTCGTACCCTAACTCTTCCCAATCTAGGGCCCTGAAAACCTCCAGTAAGCATGCGGTAAATAGCAGTGGAGAGATTGCGTCTCCCTGCCTTACACCCTTCTTGGGATTTCGTCGCTTTCTTTATGGAGGACTATGGTGGCTGTGGAACCGCTGTAGATTTCTTCCAGTATGTTTATACAGTAGAATCTCGTTACAACGAACTTCACGAGACCGCCGAATTTAATTCGTTATTCTGAAATACCGTAGTCCTGAAAAATGATGTCGGTAATGTAACACAACAGCAAAAATAACGTACCTTTGCAGGAGGTGCACGTGTTGGGGCGTAAACAATGAACAAAAACACTGGGCACCGAGTGGAAACAATTTACTGCTTAAAAAGGTTGGTCATCTTCTTTTGGCGAGTAGAAAGCAGGTGCTGGTACATGTATGCCTCCACGTCCGCAACCTTCCTAAGGATGTCTTCGGGTCTTGCAGCACCCGAGGTACGATCGGGTCTTCTCAAGGAACACCACAACATCCGAGCTGGAAATAGTCTCTTCCGTTGTCCCAGACTCTGCATCTCCAGCGCCGTCTTCGTCACTGCTAGAGCAATCTTGCTCACGCACTTGACTCCCGATTTCTTCGCAGGTGAGCTTTGCGGACGTAGCCGCTGCGCAGTCACTGTCTACGTAATCCTCAAAGGTTACCGCAGCGTCTACCGGGAGCTTCCCGGTAAGCTCATTCCAAAGCTCTGGGTCGAGCTCCGCTTCGTCATCGCAGTCTCGTTGCGTAGGCTCTCAGTCTTGCGGCGTAAGCGAAGTCTCGAGAAGACCTGCCTTTCGCCAGCAGTTGCTAATGGTGCTTGCCTTGACGTTCCACCACGACCCTGTCAGCATTTCTGCGGCTTGACGGATGTTGACCTCCAAGGGCAGCTTCAGTCATATGTTAATGAGAAGGCACTGCACAAGTCGCTTCCGAAATTCGGCCTTCACACATCTTATTATGCCCTCGTCTAAAGGTTGGAGCAAAGACGTACAATTTGGGGGCAGAAATTCAAGCTGCACATTGCTCAAACGCACGTTCACCATATGTGCCAAGCAGCTATCAACGATTAGAACCTTCTTTTGTTTCTTCTTCATTGTGTTGTCGAACTGCAGCAGCCACTGCGTGAACAGTTCCCGCGTCATCCACGCCTTCTTATTTGCCTGATAGTCGCAAGGCAACGAGACAACGTTTTTCAAGCAGCGAGGCTTGGCGGACTTCCCAATAACAAGAGGCTTGAGTTTTTCCGTGCCTGTGGCGTTGCAGCAGAAGAGCACTGACACGCGAAGACGCGATTTTTTTCCGCCCTTGCATTTTTCACCTTTAAAGTTCATTGTCTTATCAGGTAACAGCTGATAAAAGCACGCCGTTTCGTCGGCGTTGAAAACGTCGTCTGGACTGAACGACTCGACGATTTCCTGAAAGTGTTCGTTCAGCCAGGCAATCGCACTTTCGGCATTGGCCGCCTTTTCTTCCCCGCACGCGACTTGCCACATGATGCCATTCCTTTGCCGGTACCGATAGAGCCATCCAGCACTTGCGTCGAAGCCGAAGGTGCCCAAAGCAACCGCGAACTGTCGCGCCTTTTCTTGAATAGGGCCTGACAAGGGCACATCGTGTTGTCTGGCATCCTTAAACCATGTGAGGACGGCGTCGTCGACGGTTTGGTAGTTGCCCAGCCTCAAGCGTTTTCTTGAGGAAGCCAACTGTGATTCTCTATGTAATTTCACGATCTTCTCCCGATCCTTCAGTGTCGTTGCCACTTTTGACGGCACGATATCACGCTCCCTGCATATGTCCACTTGCTTTTTTCCAGCATTCAGCTCCGTCAGAATGTCCACTTTTTCCTTGAGCGAAAACTGGCGTCGCTTCTTTTTAACGCTGGGGCCAGGAGAACTCACTGCCAGAAAAGCGACTGCACAACACAATCTCAACTTCGCAGCTCCAAACGACAGCAACTGGAAACGTGGTGAGAACAGCGGCAACAGCGGGACTAAGCCTATGACCGCTATGACGTTGTTTGATTTGGTTTGACCAGTTTGACCGGTTGGTGACGCTTGCGTTGATGTCGACGCTGATGGGGCTGCACCCGTTGAAGCGGGTTTCCCGGCGCATATCTGCTGTGAATGATGATAGGTGTAAGCTTCAGTGATTTCCGTACCGAAAGATTCACGGAACTTCGTAATAACGATGCATCTTGTTGATTTCGGGGTTAAATTACTTACGTTAATCTGAAATATTCGGTATTCTGAAATTTGTAGTACTGAAAGTTTTTTACATTGGCAATATAGGCATTTTGGCGGGGATTTCAAAAAAATTCGTTAATCTGAAAATTTCGTTAACCTGATGTTCGTAGTAACAAGATTTTACTGTATATGGTTCGTTGACGACCTGATTCCACAGTGCCTGCATTAATGCTGATATCTAGACCAAATAAAATGCCTTCTCGTAATCTATGAAGGCTATATATAGGGGTTGGTTATATTCCGTGCATTTCTCTATCACTTGAATGATAGTGCGAATATGGTCTATAGTCGAGTAGCCTGTATGAAATCCTGCTTGGTCCTTTGGCTGATTGAATTCTAATGTTGTCTTAATTCTATTAGCTACTATCTTTGTAAATAGCTTGTAGACAACGGACAGTAAGTTGATCGGCAAGATTCTATCAAGCACTCGCGTGTTTTCTCTTACAACCAACTTCCTCTATGTGTCTGTGCAAAGGACTAGCGTCTCTTCAAATAAACAATTATCAAACAATAAGCAACACTTTATGACACATTTACTCATTTCCAGAGTTATTAATACAGTCAACTGCCGATTTTTCGGACGCCCGATTTTCCGGACATGCTCGTGTGCGGTCAGGACCTTAGTGCGCATCACGAACCCTTTCATAATAAATGCGTGCGTACGATACAGCAACAGTAAAGTGACGGCGTCAGCTTAGTTGGCGATGTGCTGCACACAACTAGAAAGAATTGGCTTGAAACAGCAGTAAATGCTGCGTATCGGCGGCGATTCGGCGATCTGTGTGCGCATGTTTACATGCGCACATGCATCGGGGAAAGCCGGACGAGTCGTCCGCTCTTCCGCCACAGTCTTTGTGTTCCACGTCATCGTTTACAAACGCTTCATGCGAGATAGCCGTAATCTATTCCGCGCTTTGCTGTTATCAGCGGCGCTCATCAGGAGATGCAAAAGTGGCGGTTGGCACGTACGTAGCGGGGTTCGCGGCAGGTACCGAATGTACAGTAAAAGCTCGTTAATTCGACTCTAGTTAATTCGGAAAATTGGTTAATTCGGACACGTCATCTGGTCCCTGTAAATATACGCATCACTCTATGAGACTGGGCGCTCGTTATTTCGGACAGATTTGGCCGCAAATCGGATAATTCGGCGACTTTCGGGCCGCTGGCGAGGCTCGAAAACGAAAAAAGAACAATTCGGAACAAAAGTGAAGCTCAAACGCAGCATCGCCATGGACATCAATTATCGACTTGGCTTGGATTGAGACTGGTTGAACACCTTTTTTTCGCGTGTGGGTTTGTTGCTTTGTTCCCGTTGGTGTGCTGCATCGTTGATTGCCGATTTATCGAGGAAAGTTTCAGTACGGCTCCTTTAGCTTGATCGTTGCTGGTGCTTTTGTGCCGACTTCTCGTGCGACCGCACTCTCCACCGATGGCAACGCCGGCGAAGCGGCCCAAGTACGAGGCCAAGGACTTCACCACCAAAGTAGAAATTTCGCGTGCTCTGAATAACGGGCTCTCCCGACAAGAAGTGATGAAGTGTGATGAAAGGGGATCCTTCAATCGGCGGCAAGAAGCAAGGAACGAGTAACCGTACTTTTATCCCCCAACATGACGGGCCCAGAGCGCTGGCCGCTTCTCGTTATCGGAAAGGTTCAAAAGCCACGCTGCTTTAAGAACATCAACAATCTTCCCGTGGACTACCGTGCCAACCGAAAAGCGTGGATGACGGGTGAAACTTTTGCGGTACTGCAGACATCATGCGAGCTGCTGAGCACCTTGAAGGGCTCAGAAAAATTGTGTCCGCGCGAATTTCTGCTCGAAAACACAAGCATCCGCGATTACTTTGTTAAGTAAAGGTATGTTGAAAAAACTCGTGCATTTATTGTGTTTATTTCGACCATTCGATAATTCGGACATTCGGTTAATTCGGACATTTTTTCCGGTCCCTAGAAATCCGAATTAACGAGCTTTTACTGTTTTGCGAGAGCCTGGGCGTGCACCAAAATGCCTGATAATTGTACTGGGAGGCATTAAAGCTATTTCGGATGTGGCTGTGGCGATTTGACCACTTGAGCAGAATAAAAAAGCATGAACTTGTTTTTTCGGACTGCCCGATTTTCCGGACGATCTCGCGGTCCCTAGGGAGTCCGAAAAATCGGCAGTTGATTGTAGTCTCTATATACTTCCCTGTTCTTATTTTCTTTTTCACCCATCTAATAATAATAATAATACCTGGGGTTTTACATTTGGCCATCTCGTGTTCTCTAACGTGTGCTAACATCACATAGTACACAGGTCTCTAGCATTTTGCCTCCATTGAAATGCAACCGCCGCAGCTGGGACCGAACCTGCTACCTCCAGGTCAGCATCAGAGCACTGTAACCACTGTACCATCGTGGCGGATCACCTGTCTAAAAGCCATCCTATAGAACTCACCTGAACACGCCATACACAAAGCTCTTGGAGAAAGCCTTGCGTAGGCGCGAACAATGTTTTCTCGCTGGAAAGCGGTCACTTCCGAGCTCGGAGTCATCCGACTTGGGCTCTGGCGACATGGTTTTGTAAGGCGAGCCTGAAACAAGGTAAGGAAATAAGTTATGACAAGATTTTCACCTGAACGAGTAATGAAATATATTTTTCATATCGTAGAACTCTATCACCGCTTCTTCACACGTAAAAGGATTACATTTGGCACACATAAAAATTTGGAAACGATGTATTTACTTAACAAAACTTGTATCAAAATGCTCGATCTAGGGGTCATGGATATTTGCTGAGTGTTGACATCGTGCAGCGATAACGCTCGAAACAATAACGTTGTTCATAAAAAGCTAAGAATGGTCCACACAGTTTTCTTCTGCCTGAAGCCGTCACATGCAAGAGCAGTAAAGGGAAATGCATGCAACACTCCTGACAAAAAAACTTTTCTCTACAAAAGCATTCAGCATTTGATTACATTGTCTACATAGATATTAAAATGCAAGATAATTACCACGGTGCAGGCCGAGTGACGATCCTAAAGGACACACCTTCCGAGCCATCCGCTTTGTACTCCACCCAACTGGGTTCGGATCCAGCCCGCGTATTCTCTTCCGACCGTGTGGTCAAGTCAAGATACGTGTCCTTCCACTGCCTCACACCACCTTGGTACACCAACCGGCCAATCACGGCCGACACCGGTGCATCATAGACGTACACCGGAAGACTCACGGACACCATGCGCCGAGCGGGCCCTTCGGCCTCCTGCGATTTGGGAGACGTGCTGCCGTCTTCGTCCCTCGCGTCTTCTGGGCATGGTGTCGAGGTCCTGCGTCGACTCCGGCTGTTGAAGTCTGGCAAGTCGGCCGATCGTTGTCGTGGCAACGACTCGTGCTTCTCGGCTCCATGTGAAGACAGCGCCGGGTCGGAGTGCGAACTCGTCAGCTGTCGAAAAGCGCGAGATTCCGTCGCGTCGTACGAGTCGCACACTTCACCGGCGGCGGGATCCTCCGCGGCAGACGACGTGGGAGCTTCGCGGTCAAAACTGCTGGTGGCGGCTGGCTCAGACGACGACTCGGTCTGCAACACAGCATAGTCCTTGGACACACTACTGCGAGTGCCATGAGTGGGAGGAGCCTCGGGGGAAGCGACTTCGTCCTCCGGGCGCCTCATGAGGTGCTGCAGGTTTTCAAACGTGGCAGGAATGAAGGTGAGAACCACGTGAGAATTGGGAGTGGTAGAGTTGCTGCTTCCAGCAGTGCTGTTGGCACTGGAGAAAACTGGCCACAAAGCAACGCCAACTGTGGAGAGGGAGGACGTAAAGCTATCAGTCACTGATGAACACATCATCATATCAAAATAAAACAGCGCACACTCATCAAATGTCTTCCCTTGCCATCGTTCTCCATTTTTCGCTCAGCTTCATAGCAAGAAAACAATGGTAACACAACTTTGTATGTCTTGCGTAACTTTCACGACATTCAGTTTGGGCAGTGCTGGTTAGTGTAACAGAGTAGAACCTGAGGTAAAAGAAGTACAGTTGAGAGCAATGAAGGACAGTATGGTGCAATGACACTAACAAATGGGTAAGCACAGGTTAGGTTGGAGTGGCTGCCGGTAAACAGCAAGTGGCAATTTCTGGGAGAGGCCTTTGTCTTGCAGACTTTGTCTTGCTACTACTTATTCTATGAAGGAAAGGAGATTACTTTTGAGGGGCTCGTTCTTCTTTGTTAGACACAATATTAATGAGAACTAACAGACAGTAATGCCAAGGAAAGTGTAGGGGGTGGTATTTGTGGCAATTAGGACATAAATGTGAAGAAAGTAAAGCGGATGAAAAGATAACTTGCAGCTGGCAGGGACCGGTCCCTGCCAGTCCCTGCCGGCGACAAGTTACCTTTTCGTCCACTTTACTTTCTTCATATTTATGTCCTAACTGCCACAAATACCCCCCCCCCCCCTATACTTTCTTTGTCTATTAGTTCTCATTAATATTGTGTCTAACTACTACTTCTCCTCCTCCTCCTCCTCCTCCTCCTCCTCCTCCTCCTTCTTCTTCTTCTTCTTATACTACTACTACTACTACTACTACTACTACTACTACTACTACTACTACTACTACTACTACTACTACTACTACTACTACTACTACTACTACTACTACTACTACTACTACTACTACTACTACTACTACTACTACTACTCGTGGTTTTCGCAAGGCCCTCGAGTGCCTAAACAAGAGATGGCAGAAGAGAAAGCTGAAGGGATATATGGCATTCGAACATATGAACATGGACACATTAACCCTTTCCCTCCCATTGACGAGTATAGGCTTCCCAAGCAACGCTTAGCGGCGCTGCTGCTCTTGACAGGCAGCGCCATCTCTGGCAGAAAAAGAGAAACTGGGGTGTCAGTAGCGAGCGTTTTCCCTTCTCTCCACCGCGTGCCGCTCGCTACCGTGCACGTGCAGAGCTCTCGCGGTGCACTTGCGGCGTCTCACAATGTACCGCGTGCAGTGCGGCTTCAAAAGGATCTTCAAGCTTGACTGGCACTTCCGAAAAGCGAACTTGATAAAAGGAGAAAGGCTCGTCAATCACCTTAACGGTGAAGAGCAGACGATCGACGACAACGACGCCCGACTCAAAGCGAAATGCATTTCCCAAGTCGCGATTACACCGTGTAGGACGTATACCTCGAGGTAAGTCTCATTCTGTCATGTTAAAGATGAATAATGGTTCACATGCACCCCGAAAATGAAGCCGTACACGCTATCGATGTTCTGCGGTGTGAACTACGAATCATATGATTGTTGTTTTGATATGGCATGCTTTACAGTAGCAGCCGTGTACTTTCGTGAACAAACGTTTGCGGCGTGCGAAAAAAAGAAATTATACGGCCATGGCACTGTTTCCTGAGAAGGTTAGAGTCAAGTCCTCCGTGCCGCTGGAGAATCACCCGCCGATTAAGACGCGAGGCAGCTAGCTGAGCTTTAACCACTGTGAAGCAAGATGAACTGCTCGCCTCGTTTTTTCGGCTGTCGTGTCATGCTTGCAGTCTCTTTTTATGATATCGACTTGACAGGCGTATAAAACCTGCTGCGCGAACGCGGCTACAAAATCACACGAAGTCAGAAGGTGACAGAAGGTTACTTCAAGGTTGCAATTGCAAAGCATGTATTAAGTGCCAGTTGTATTTAGCGGCTTAAATATATATCACACTAATAAAGTGACAAAAACAAAGCAAACCTGCAGAACGATGTCAAAGCTTGCTGAAAATGCACGGACGTCCGTTCCGGCGTGATAAAGCAGCCTTCCCGACGCGTGAATTGCAGGCGCCGAACTTCTGACATTGTGCCGAGTTCAGTTGAATTCAACCAACCGCGCAACGCTAAAAGTATAACGCGAGTGTGAACGTTCAGCAACGACGGGTAGGTCTCACGAACACGGGGAATCAAAACACAAAGTTGTTTCATCTACAACCGTAACTGGACTTTCACAATGCGAGAAGACAGCGTGTAATCATTACTGTAGTCGCTGCGTGCATGCGCCGCGTTACTTACCGATTCAGGTAGTCGAAACGAACGAAAGCGATGAACTCAGACAACCAAAATAGAAGGGCGAGACAGCGCTGTCAGCTATCCACGCTTGCCGCCTTTATTTCTCGTGCGACACGCCCGGGAACCGATACAGTTTAACACGTGAATCGTGTGCCTTGTCTGCACTGTTGTGGCTGGCCACTAAACCGCAATACTTCGGACCACGCTTGCGCTTCCGCGGGGTCGCTTCTGCCATCGTGGAAATGCGCAGCTTCGCACAGCAAGCCTCTCGGTTCAACGTGCCGAGCTGATGGCCCCACAGTTACCCGCACCGAGAGAAGAACGCGAGCGCACGTGCGCTACCGCTACCGTGAAAGGGGCTGAGTCGGCCGCGCGAAGGTTCAGAGTTTTCTGACAGAGCCGCAGCGCGGCTGGCGCGGCGCTGTCGTCGCGCCGCTAACTTGAGCTTGGGTTCCCTATAGTCGTCATGAGATTTTGTACTAAAATGAGCGATGACATCAACAAAAATTGGTTGCACATGGAACCAATGATGACCATACTCGTCATAGTTGTGTTTCTTGACGCTAGATGACCACACTTGTCCATGTTGTGTGCCATTTGTGTCTCAGCTTTCATTTTATTGCTATCTTTCATTGTATTGCCATGCAGTGAAGCCATCTTCGAGCCATATTTTTATTCAATTAGTGAAATAAAGGAACTCCACAGGATTGAAATAATGGTACCACTTTATTCAGAAATAAAAAAAGCTCTACAAGTTGCGCTAAAACAAAAATTTCTGGTAAATTTGGTACAATTTTCTTCATTTTTCGTGGAAGGGAAAGGGTTAACAAGACACATATATGTAGAGAAAAAAAGTCTACTCACGCAACAGGAGTCGCCTGCACAGGGGGCACAGCAAATGGCACGGGATAGGCATGCTGGTCACGTGGCCGGTTGTGGATCTCGTTTGGCAGCAGTGCCTGCTCCTCAGGGCCAAGTGACACCTCACGGTCATGTATCGCTTGGAGGTTGCCC
Source organism: Rhipicephalus sanguineus (assembly GCF_013339695.2). Lineage (NCBI taxonomy): Eukaryota > Metazoa > Arthropoda > Arachnida > Ixodida > Ixodidae > Rhipicephalus > Rhipicephalus sanguineus. The sequence goes on from NW_023616185.1 coordinate 82,724, forward strand.
AACAGCTGCTCGTACAGAAGGTCGTTGGGCTGAGGGCGCGGACGCCCCTCACAGTCCACGGGGTGATTTTTCCCACCATCAACGTCGAGAGGCCTCAGCTCTGCAAGTGCACAACACGGTGCATGAGCCTGTCATTGAGTGCATTCCGATCCTGGCCAGCATTGTAGACAGTCTGCTTTGACAGCTAAGAAGACAGCTTCGGGCCTGAGTCGACCAAGTAACAAAACCCGTCTGGAAGACGTCTACATGACATGACACCATCTCGAGTCAACACAAGAAAGCTAAAGAAAGCACATGAATCATGTAACGTTGAAATAGTGCAAACAGAGACAGAAGTCCCTGTTCTATATAGGAATGAAGATGACATGGCACATGAAATAAGAGAGTCCTCTTCAATGAATGCTGGTGACACCTGCATCAGCTTTCCCTCAGTGACCTGATCAAGATTGCTAAGTTGTCGCAAGTGCGAAGTTGGTTTGGGTTGGCGTTCATTTACCATTTTTCTTTTAATAAACCTCTCAGTTGACAGTAAGCTATGGCTGCGTCTGTCTAACTTCTGTTCCTGTTGCTTGCGCTCCTTCAATCTTGAGTAGCACCATACCAACTAGAACAAATGTCGACATTGCCATAAAACATCGTTTTTTTTCAGTTTCCTTCGAGTTCAAACATACAAAAAGCTCAACTTAGCTTATATTAATCTCATAAGACAGCACTACTCCATCTTCCTGCAAATAGACGTTTTTCAGTAGGAAGCTTCAAAGCCTTCTTTCCAGCTGACATCTTGTTTGTCTGGACAGCAAAGTAGCCTTCACCATTTTTTACTCTGATCTGACGCTGTCTTAATGAGGCTGTCTTTTTTGCCAGCTGCATAGGATACGGGATGAGACTTAACACAGATGCTGTCTCATCAGCCATCTATTTAGCCGTCTAGAGGAGTATCAGAACAGAGCCATAGTGTGACTCTGTAGTGTGTGACTGTGCTGGCAACACAGTCACACACTACAGAGTCACAAAAAAAAGCCTCAATCAATCAATCAATCAATCAATCAATCAATCAATCAATCAATCAATCAAAATGTGCTCATTTTAGCAAAAAAAAAATTCTAGGTTTTCAAAGCACTCAATGAAAGTAAAGGCCTTTCTGAGGTCTCCAACACAGCATTTACACATGTCAAGAAATTTCAACGGCCTGAGAACCACTGCAAACCCTACATGATGAAGCTGTTTCGGCGCCTTGCAAGAATTTCTGAGCGGAAGGCGTGCCCACCGACATGATGGTACATTAGCATGAAAAAAAATAAATGTTTTTGTGGACTAGGGTTCCGTAGTTTAAAGGCTCCAGGGGTACTCACAACAACAAAATATGACAGAGAATGTTTAAAAATGTAGGGCTAGAGAGGACGTTGACCTTGGATGAAGGTGGAGAAGAGGATCTCGGTCTGCTGGCACTTGGAGAGCAGCTTCATGATGCTGAATGGAAACGGCACCACGCTCACTGCAGGCTCTGGTGCCACCGGTTGGAGCAAGGGCATGTTCTGTGAGATCGACAAAGAGACGCTATGGTAATCGGCTGGCCAAGTGTAAGTAAAAGATGAGAATCACATCGTAATCATGGTGATAAATGTCCACCATCCTACTACAGTGCACAACTAGGGGTGTGCGAATAGTGCCACAATGTGATGATGGTGAAGAACTTAACAGCCAGAGTGACTAGCGAAGACTTAACTCTTTATTGTGAACTTATCCCCAGAAAAACAAGTAAGACTCCAAACACAACAATAGCAAAGAGCATAGTGGCCACTCATCAAAACCTGATCTAAAGATGATCAGTCGGCTCTTTATACATGTGCCAGCATGCATTCCAGCATAATAACTGGTACTCTCGGTAAGTTCTATAAGTACTATACAGTAGCTAAGGTACTGTACGATACTGTACGGTAAGTTCTGTAATGTACTATATGGTGAGTAAGGTGCTGTACGGCACGGTAATGCTTGGTAATGTACAGTAAGTTCCATATTATACTATACAGCAAGTAAGGTACTGTACGGTAATGTACGTTAAGTTCTATAACGTGCCGCATGGTAAATAAGGGTATTGTGCTGTAATGTATGGTAATTTGTATCATGTGTTATGTACGCCATTATTTCCACCTGATTACAGCTGATTACATCCTGATATGGGAAGGCAAGTCTTGCGTCAGGCGATAACTTTGTAATCTTTGTTAAATAATTACAGGAGGCATTCATTGTAGGGTCGCTTGAGTGCACGTGCACACACCTGTGCCAGTGTGATGTCAGGCGTGGACCGCGACACAAATGATGGCTGAACTCCAGCCAGGGCAGGCGTGACCGGCGGCGTCGGTGGCGGTGGACACTGGGATTGTGCGCTCACCGGGTGAGCCAGCTCTGGCTTGAGGCATCTCAGGTTCAGATGCTCCAGCGTGATGAGAGACGAGAGGCACTCGAAATCCATTTCAAAGAGCTGGGCCGCAAGAAAAGCAAATTAAAGAAGGTAACACTGTGAGAGAAATACCTAATTATTGGTAGCTTGTTGACTGATTAATCTATTGACCGAACGATTGAATTGAGGGGCTGTGGGGTATGGAAAGGTGCTATAGAGTGCTTTCCAAACAGGCCAGTTTTGCATATGCTCCAAGAAGCCTGGCACTGACTATAATGAAAACTTGCCTCTGTTTTGCATTCATGTATACTTTTCTAAATGCTTGTAGCATTTCTTTAGGCACGTTCAGCTGTTTCAGTAAGAGTGACCCATATTTCTATGACAGCACAGCTTCCGCTGTGTTGCCTGCTAAGAATGAAACGAAGTGTGCGTAGTTGGAGAACAAAGCTTGCAGTGAACTATCAATTCATTCTTATCGAGGCTCCCTCTGAATGATGTCGCTGTGTTCCTAGATGAATTATCTTAGATACAAAACAAGCACAATCTCAGAATCATTCTCAAATGGCAAAGTAGTTTTTGATGTTCTTTGGGGTACAGCGTCGGCAAGAGCATAACAAAGCAATCAGCAAAGAAAAGCAGCAGAGCTGCCAAGTTAAATTTTCCGAATAATGACATTAATAAGGGTGTGGGATGAAGCACTTGGTCATGGACCTAGAAATACACAGCGAAGCATTGATTCATTTATACTACCATGCCTTAAATGGAAAAACCATTGTCCCTACTAACTACTTTGAGCAAAAGTGTAAGGGCAGAGTAGCGGAGTCAGTATATGAAAGATATTAAAGTGACTGAGAACTATCCCTATAATCCCATTTTCTGTGTCACGATACATAGCATTTTCGCAAAAAGCGTGCGATGAAAAAGAAGGTGAACTGACAGAATTTTTCGAACAGCGGTCCCTCAGTTTTTGATGCATATGACATCTGCGCTTAAGCACAAATGCTGGCGAAACAATGTGTGATAGAAACGATTCGTTGTAAATCCCGACAAATGGGAGATGGCTGATTGCTTTCGCAACAAAGAATTTATTTTTGTAAGCATGTGTGTGCAACACGTAAAGACGAGCTAGAAGCGAGCTTTCAAAATTCAAAAATTATGACGTCAGATATTTGCTGTAGACCTTATACAATTTCCACAGGAGTCATAAGACCAGAGAGGGTAATTATTAATTTCAAGAGTAACGCCAAAAACCCTGACAACAGGTCACGCCGTCATTAGCTGGCAACCGAAATAGGGCGTTGTGCCAAACAGTACAGGTGTGATAGCGTTATAGTGCAATCCTTCGCAACCCCAATCTTCTTGCAGCTTTCAAAAGCTCTCTGTTTGAGCAAGTAGAGTAACAAAATGTATAACTGGCTAGGCACTGGAACGAGTGGCATGATAGCAACCCACTGTCTTCTTGGTGTTAACAAAAGCGTGATAACATTGTACCACCACAGCACACAGCGCTATCATTTTCTTTCGATTATGAGATTACTCACTGAGTGTTTACTTACTGAATGGTTTTTTATCATGGCACATGAGATATCGGGAAGATACGCCTACGAATTCAGGAGAGCTCTAAGGCAGAGAGATTAAAAAAAGACCTGTTAAGTCTTGTGTAACACGTGAACACTGCAATATACAGCGGTGTTTGAGTGTGAACGCACGTTGCCTCTGAAATGCTTCTGTGCACGACTGCTTTGCGATTGGCATTTTCAGATTGTGTGAGCACTAGGCGAATCCATAAAAATCATGTGTGGTTTTTAAAATGTGCCCAATCATGAAAGAGCCTGGCACCAGAAAAGTATGCAGAACTACTGTCCAAAAAGGCAAATTAATCCAGATGCAGCAACACAGGGCACGAGTGGAAACTCACGGCTACGATAAAAGAGCCACCAAGTAAGGATAGTTCTGCATGTCACAGGTTCCAAAACAAAAAGGCCTGTTTTTTTATTATTTTGAGTTTTAGATTGCAAACCAAGATATGATTATGAGCCGCATCGCAGTGACAGAGTCAGACACAATAAAATTCAGCAGCTATAAAGAGCCACCAAAGATGTTTGCTTTACTTTTTATAGTGCTTTTCTCACTTTATGGGGGTTACTTTGTAACGAACAGATCCGCGCGTGCGAACCTGTCCCTCGTTTGGATCACACCGCGCACTAGAGGAGTGTAGTTACTCGCTACTAGTGCTACGCAGCAGCCCTAACAGTCAGAGCTGTGACCCCTATCCGCGGTTCGCGTTGAGTGCGGACCGCGGCGGGTTTCAGGCCAGTGGGGACAGAGACAAGTCTTTCAACTGAAGGTGTTTATTCACCCCAGATGCCAATTGCAACAATAAGTACAGCACATCAAGTTAGTTAACACCTCAGAGGCGGAGCGTCCGCACTACTGAAGGAAACAACAACAAAATAGCAAGCACACGTCGAGGGAATGATAAAGGCTCATCTCACCTCGCGTGGCTGCTTTTGCACTCCGGTCCGGGGCGGTGGTTCGCACTCCATGGCCGGAGCGCTGCAGGGGTTGATGGCGGCGGTGGTGCTCACGGCTTGGGTCCGATGTGGTCAGTCACACCTCCCAAGACCGAAGACACGGGGGGGCCCCCAAGAAAGCAGCGCTGCGTTCCCAGGGTCTGGAGAGGAGTCTCTCCAGAAAAGGGCAAGGAGGGGAAAACGGGGCATCTCGACTTCGGCCAGGGTGCAGGGCGCGAAAGGCTGCGGGAGCCGGCACAGTGCCCTCTCCACACGCAACCCCCCTTGCCACTGCGCGTACGAACGTAGCGCGAAGCCGAGGTGCGCCGCGTTGAAGACAATGGGTTGCCGTGTGCACCCCACAACTTGCACACTATTGTGTAAGGAACCCACTGATTAAATAACCTACACTACTGTATCGTCACCTTGAAAACATTGTGCTCTATTTCATACATAGTAGGAAATGTTATCAAGGCTACAGAGACTTTCCTTATTAATTGCAATAACAAAAAAAAATTTAGGTAACACACGTAAACATGTGCCATACAAATAATCTAACAATTGACCTTGACATTTATTATGTTGTAAAATTTAATGCAAACATTATATTGCGGGCATCGCAAATGTGAATACAGTTACCGTCAAACGAGCAGAGTCTCAAGTTTCTGCGACAAGCGGCCGCTACATGCAAGTCGCAGTCCCAAAGGAAACATGGTATGTAGCATACTAGAAACACAAAGTTCCGCAAATAACAGTAATTTGACATAACTTCGCATCTACAAGTCTTAGTTTCAATGTATGAAGTAGGTAACCAGAATAACGTGGCACATATCAATAAAAAGAACAGCTGCAGTGCAAAAACATGCAGAGGTAAACACCTATGGCCAGACTGCTCGCACAGTAGCCACCAAAGTGCTCGTTACATCTGGAACAAAGTGCGTACTAAAGATGAAGCATTCGGAAGAACTAGAGTTTAGCAACTTACACAATGTGTACCACAGATCGACCCACCATCACACTCCCCATGCGTGTTCGCGTCCACTCTGTGAGCACTCCACCGGCAGTCACATGCAGGTCCATTCAAAATCTCCATCACCACCTTTCGTTTGCAGCAACATTAAATGGCATTACTTCTGTTTATGCCACATCTACTCACACATTTATCGCTCACTGACACTCTATCTCGATTCTGTAAAATCAGTGTGAAACGTGTGCGAGTCAGTGCATCCAGGAGTGTGTATGCCAGCCTATGGCTGCAGCTAAAAAAAAAAAAAATTTAGCCCCTTCCTTTTCTTTATTTTCCTCATTCAATGCATGGAGAACTTAAGGCTGGCACAAGCTTTACAAATTTAACTGCTTGTAAAAGCCATCAGCTGGGAGGTATCTATGCCTATATTATCACAAGAGGGCCCAAGGAGGCTTTGTATGTAACTGCCGAGTCAAGGCGGTTTTCCTACATGTGACGATGTGGCAGTTATTTTGTGGTGCAAGGGCCTAATGGTGGACAAAGAGTGCCCCGACGATGTGCATTGATAAGTTGCTAATCACCAATAAATTACAACAAGCAGATGTATGGTGTCTGTAAAAACAAAATTTTTAAAAATGAGTTTTCAAAGCTTCAGGAGCATTGCAAGAAAATCTCTGGGGTCCCTTAACTAATGCTAAGACAACTTGAGGTGAAAGCTGCTAGGAATACATCAAAGTGTCATTGGCATTGTGTAGCCTGCAGATGTGAGCCTGTGCTTCGTGAGATCAAGATAATAGGCAGGAGTAGTGACACGTTAGTGCGAGAGTTATTGGAGGAATTTCACATTAAGAAGAGAGGCACGAGTTTTACGTCTGTTTCTCTTTTCCAAAATGAGATGCAGCTCCTTGATATGTCAGTGTGATTGCATTTTGCCGACACTGACACACACATGCGCAAATTGTTGTGTTCTGTTGGCTTCATCTTTTGAATAACAGTTGAAGTTTAGCGCCCAACCTTTCTGCTTCCTGCTACCTTTCTCGTGTCTTTCTTTCCTAGTCTGCACTAATATGTATCCCTTTCACCATTTTCAAAGTATGTTGCTGACACTGCCACTTGTTCTGCATTCTACAATGGTTTGTTAGAATGAATGTGGCAAGCCTTAGAACCCACATGCAAGTTCACAGAAGAATCAATTTTTAAATTGAACTGTTCTTCTTAAAGGCCTCCTGATGCTTCTTTATCGCCTCGGCTTCATGCTTTTGCAAAGACGAAGTGAGTGCGCAGCTCGCACACCTTGAATCACCTTTTTATTACTTAAGTCTTTTCTTGAACCACTTTTGTTGACGCTAACTGTGCTGGATTTTTCTACTCAGTGACACATATAACGCTTTTGCCTTAATAACTTCTCATCAATGTTTTTTTTTAACAGACTATCAGCATATTGGAGGTTATCCAGTCCTCTTGACAAGTAATTTGCGAAATCCATAAATATTTTTTTGCCTTTTAATGAAAAGCATGGTGCACAAGCACATCAGTCGACTTGATGTATTCTGATATTGACATGTTCAATTTGCACACTTGCTGCTCGACTTTTAATTTTTACATGTTTCACTGAACATCATTTTAAGTTTTTAGGTTTTTTCATTTTATGCTTTTCAACTTTTAGCATTGCACAAATGCACCACCACCGAGGCCTGCAGACATTAAAGTAAACAAATTATTGATGCATAGGTCGTATTGTAGTTGAGCACCAACAGCTGGTGAGTGGCTACCCACGCCATCAACGATTTCTGGCCATCGAGTATAAAAAACATGGCTGATCCCTCTGTCAAAGGAATCGGTATCCAACACGAAAGTGAAACGTGTCTTCGGAGACGTAGGTGAGCATTTGCTGTGCATTGTTTCACAACAAGGGTGAAGGAAGGAATGCTATAGCAACAAATTGTAATGTCACGCGAAGAACGGCAAGCAGCTTGAAACTTGCAACGCACTGCTCAAGCGGAAAGGACGCACGGAAAGGACATACACGGGATGAGCGCGGACTAACAACTGTCACAGCTCGACAGTTAAAGCGCGCTGCTCAAACACAAAGGAGGACGCATGAAACGAACGCACAAGTATACACAGCATGAGCGCGAACTGACTGTCACAGTTGTAACTTATTTGTGTGTGAGCAGCGCGCTCCTTTCGCAAAAGCGGCCGCTACAGTGAGCGAAGTGACTTTCGTGCTCTCTTAACTTCAACACAAACTTGCGGTAAGAGCACAAGACGTACAAACCACCGCCATCACGAGATAAGCGTGCACGCACGAGAAACCACGTCCTGTAGAGACGCGCGCTCATCGCAATGCGTGGGATGACGACCTTTAAAGTGCGCCCTTTGAGCCCTTCACGCTATCTTGCTAGTGTTAACAAAAACACACTGAAGTGCCGCCGATCTCTGAGTACTGCCACCGGCAAATGGTGTATATAAATAGCTTGCCGTTAGTAGGGGTAGAGAACATGCCACCTGTGGCTGAGTCATTTTGCGCCGCGCGCTGCGGAGCGGGGGGCCTTAAGTTCGACTCCCGGTGATGGAACGTTTTCTTCTAGATTTTCCTTTGCCATCTGTTAGTTTATATATTTTACATCATATCCGTGACGAAAATACGTCAGTGGAGCCGTGGTGGACCCCGGCATAAAACACTTTCGTGTTAAAAAGCTATGATCATGTTTTCCGCAACTGTTACAAAGGCGAAATGGTAACTTTACATTTACCTGTAGCTTTTATCAGCTGTAGTATACTGTAACCCTATTGGATTACACGTTCAGGTTACTCAAACAGCCCGGCCTACCTCAGAACACAGTCAGCACTCTCCCTCAATTGCAGCAAGTTGCCAATGCTTGAAAGTCATACAGCGAAAAAAGTGATGATAGGCATTTCGAAGAAAACCTCGTATGAGGGGTGCACAACAGCACCCAGAACACACCTGCCCGCTTCCACATGCCTATATCTCTGTAACATGAAGCAACCTAGTCTCCAAATGCAATGCTTACACGTACCAATACTTTGAGTGACCATTATAGGTTTCTTAATTGACTGTACAAGCTAAATCAGAGGCAATCGTCACTCCAGGCATGTCAGTTACTAGGAATGCCGAAGACAGCATTCGTGCCAAGATATAGATCCCCAAAATTTTACTAAGAACACCCTAGTGCTCCTGATAGTTATGTCATGAAGTATGCAACAAAAGCTTTATCGTAATGTACTATGTGTAACGCCAACGTGTTCTTTTATTACTGCAAATTCAAATTTATGGATGAACATCTCAAAGCTGAAGCAATTATCTCTCAAGTTTGTTTAGGTACAACACTCTTTTACTTGCCTGAATGCGTCCTGCCAACCCTAGAATTTAAAATGTACTTCAGTTCAAGGCATAATATTTTAGAAATTTGGGGAGAAACACTGACAACTGTGCAGTTAACAAAGATGTCAGCTGTGTATTGAAAATGTTCCACAAGACTTTGTTTTGGACACCATGAACAGACCCTCAGCTCTTCATCAAAGCAAGAATAATATGCACCACAAACGTGTATCAAGTTCATTGATAAAACATTCACAAAACGATAGGTGAAATGCCAGTTACCTATGTTTTCAAGCTGCTGTAAAGGTTAGTTTGTATAGTGGGTAGGCAGAAAATGTAACGTACACAAATTTGCCCAGTAACTATCTTAACTATTCTTTATAGAATAAAGCCTGTCCTCATACAAACAAAAATGAAAAATTGTTGATTAATTACTGTCAGCAAGACAATAGTAAACAAGCTCTAAAAATCAGGCATTTTTACAATAATGTAGTACAAGCTTGCACATATGCACGAATAAAGCTAATTGCACTGTGGCTCATTGCGCAAATTCTTTATTCTGGACAGCATGTAGTGCTATCTCCCAACACTGTGCCTTAATAAATATTTCTTGATTACTGGTGCTACGACTGTACAAGAATTTGAAACAGTGCGACAGACTGTAAAAGGACAGATGGAAAATGATAAGAGGATAGGTTCATAAAACACTGTCACTGTAAGTCTTTTATCATTTTTATCGTTCCTTCCATCTTTTGTTATAAAGTGAACAAGTATATATCACATGGCTGTGAATAAATTTTGTTGCAAGTCAGCGCTGTTGTCTGTGTCCTTTTACTAGTCTTCTGTATCTTGAGCTATTTTAGATTCTAGTATGTATGTCGTATCAACACATTAAAGCGCTCACATTAGCTACAATTGTCTTGTACACAGTAGCGTCACATTCTTAAGTGTCAGTGGCACTAAGAACTTGCATAAATTATCAACATGCAGCACCACAAGCATCTAGTTCTCAAATTTCTCAAATAAGAGCACAATTATTTTCAGTTATTTGTTCTGCATTACTACATTTTTGTTGACTCATGTGTGGCACTTATTAACATGATAGCGTTAAAGAGCTCTTTTCACAGAAATTCCGGCGTTGGCATCTTTGGTTGAGAGCGAAAAATCAACATCTTGCCCGTGACCAAAAAATCCAGAAAGATTCAAATAAAATTAATAACAAAAAATTTTGGTTCAAGTGAGAATCAAACCCGGGCCATCTGCGTGGCAAGCAGGCATTCTACCACAGAGCCATGCTATTGCTTGAAACTGCTTCGGAAAAAAAAAGCGCTCTATGAATGTCATGTAATGGAAGGAGTCTCCTTAACGCATGCAATATGGCGTGGCAGAAGTGTAGAATCGCACCAGGTGCCAAAACATGTAAATTGCACGAGTGGGCGTTTTAAAGGCCCACCCATTACAATTACAAAGCACTCACACATATTTAATCATCATCAGCTTCAAAATCATCAACAAAGTGAGCAGTTGCATAGGCTCGAGTGTTGCCTCAAAGACGCGTAGTGGGCCCTTTGCTGATTCGCAAAAGGAAGAATTATGGCATAGTGGGCACTTAACAACTGTACCTGCAGTAGGCATTCTAGGATAGTTTGAAACGGCCAATGTTACGCGCACAGTCATTCGTTTCCTTACGGCACGGTTGAGGCATGCACCGAGAACCGAAGCCAGGCTAGCATTTGAGAAGGCGATGCGCATATGGGGCCCAATTACGCTATCGCGTTCTATTCTTGAAGGCGATGCTAAAGCGTCCTCCAAGTTTTTTTCAATTGCTTGTACCTGACTAAAGCTTTAATTATTGTAGGCACATTTCTTGTATTTGATGATTTGTTTTATTAACTTCATTCATTCTGATGTCTGCCATGGCTGCGTAGTCATAATGTATTAATTACTATATTGTGAAATTGCTAACAGGAGATTCCCCCTTCCCCAACAGTTTTGCAACTCCGGGACCTGCTTTTGTACTAACGATGAATGAAGATAAAGATTCAACTCGAGAATAGATAAGAGCTGAAGCTTATGATAATCAACGAAAGATCACAGGAGGTTATCATAGCACGATTCAGAGCTTTGCTTTTAACAATTACTTAGCCTCTTAGAACATCCACTGGTCATCTTTGTTCGTTAAAAAAATAGTAATAACATGTCTATCTGCAGGGTTAGTCCTTTTCTAAGCCACCCTGTACCTTGCGTGCAGCGTTTCCTGTCGATGGTTTCCATTACAAATCTGATAGTATTACGCTTCAACCTTGAGGGGCCCGCACAAAGATGGGAGGGGAAGAGAACAAGAGGGAGAGGAAATGGAGAGATGTTGACAGCGTTGCCTCGAACATATGCTGCTCTAAAAGCTTTTCCGTCGCACGCCTTGCATCGAGTGGCTATGCCAACTCCGGTTATCAAAAGGCAAACATTGCTGAGTGACGGGAACAACAAGGCACACCCCGACAAGACAGAAAAGGAGGAGGAGGATTGGGGGGGGGGGATATTGCGGGGAAGATTATGGTTGACCTTAGCAGCAGAGCAAGTGCCTCTCGGGCAAAGTATAGCAGAGGGAAATGCTAGCAAAAAAAAAAAAAGAGGAACATGCCAAGAGCACTCAGTCGCAGCATTTTTATGTCTTTTTTTCCCAACCCCTACGACAGAGCCTGCAGTTCACGCCACTTGTAACCAAGAATTCTTCATTTTTTTCAAGACATATATGCACATTTTTTGCCAGTAGCAATCAACAAAAAAGATGTACATACCACCTGTTTCTAGATCTTCCATTCTCACATAGCTTTCCTGCCATGTCTGAGCTGCAAGTCCCAAGATAACACCCTGCCACCTGTCAGATAACACCCTTCTATTTATGATGCAAGACGACGAAAATAAAGAAAGGTTACGTTTCTGTGAGGAGATTCAAAAGGGACAAAAAAAGAAGGAACATACTTTATAGGAAACAGCACATTTCGCTGATTTATCGAAATAACTGCACAAAGCTATCAAAGTTCAGAGTCAGTAACACAGAAGGTGGAAGGGCGCATTTAGAAATTTCTGGCACAATTAAAATTCCAGTTCTCATCGACGTTATACAAAAGGTAACAAGGCTAATGCCAGAAGATTACCACTATATCCATTTTGTTCCCACGTAAAATACCGAAATATTATTCATATTACCATTCCGGATGATGTAGTAGCTGACCACAGGGTCCTGACATTAAACATCAGGCGTGGACACAAAGGCGCTCCATGTGTGAAGAAACTTCAGAACTACGCCATTTAACCTGTATCTTCCCCGTTTTTTCAATTTTCCAAGAAACGCACAAAATACTTTATAAATGTTCTATAAGAAGGAAAACAGAGGCAAGATAGAGTTGATTCAACGCACATTTATTGAAGAAAAAAAAAGGAAACAAGAGAGAATGCAAGAGCCCTTGTTTGAACTCTTCAGCATCACATGTGGTGGAATGCCACATCAAGGAGCCATGCAGTCGATTCCATGTTCAGGGAGAGAGCAGTTGCTGTAGAGCGATGCTTTTGCTGGTTCAATGAATACACAGTTATGGAGTATAATGTGCGAAGTGATTGATGCTGTGAGACATGCCACAGTAACGATCGCTGCAGGATATCTGCTAGCTTCGGCACTTTAAAACTTGTCCTTCTCATTTAAAACTTTTGTTTCTAACTTACTGAGACCATGGTCATGGTAAGAGTGGCATTTCTGGAATTTAAGAAGTAAATTCACTAATTTGTCTCAAAGTGCTGTTGTTCTACTGCTCTTGCACCCTATCTGTATGGAGGAGGATCTGATTACGAATTGTGCCACATTCAATATCACTGTGTTGTTTTATTCTCCTAGATGCACGTTGTTCCTGTAGACCCACTGCCACGCTGTGTTGAAAGGCTCTGCTAAATGTTGAATGTTTAAACACTGTGAATGTGCCAAAACATAGAAAATGTACAATAAGTACCATTAGTAGTTTCCGTTGATGAAGGGGACAGTGTTCCAATGCAGGATACATTCAGATTAACCAAACTTTAAAATAAAAATGAATAAGGAACAAATAAAAAACTGTTTAGTAAAGACACCTTATGAACAATCCCTTACTTCTGCCTAGCACACTAATAATATGGATTAAGTTTAAGCTATATAACTGCCTAACATTAAGGGTTCCTGAATAGCCTCGCTATGCATGCTGAGGCAGCATTCACTAATGTTGCGTGTTGCTGTAATCTCATTGTCCCCTCAGGTTTGCCCCGATTCTCCAATTACAGTTGCTCCAATTCCCAACCAAGCGGTCCCTTAACAGAGTCTTCTAAAGTTTTTCGAGGCAAGCTAACCGTGTCGACGGGTGAGGCCTTCAATAGAAGTGGGAGGAATAAAACTATAGCTGAAAGAAACTTTACAAGAATGATGATGCAGACATGTTCACCTAAGATTTTTATGCTTGAATGTTAAAACAAGATGTGGGCCAGCACTACACAAACACCAACTTTACGCTGCTTGAACAAGGCAAAATAAATAAAATGCAGCTTCCTAGCAAAGCTCAGGTGGTAGTTGATGCCAGTCCCATACTTCCTGTCATTGTCCGCATCCTTCCCGTGCAACTCCGCAGCCTCGAATCTGCTTGCTTAAATCTCTATGAAACAGTCACTTCCCACTGTACACGGGACATTCACAGACGTACGATCACCCCAAACAAAGAATACGAAACAGAACACAAGACATAAAGCCAGCAGAAAAGCCCAACACATCGTTGTCCCTGTGACTGCAGCAATCGGTGAGAGTCGGTGAGCGGAGAGAAGTTGGAGGAGTTGAATCTCACTTTAGTGATTCAAAGAGAGGAGACCCCTCCTCCACTTACCCCCAAAATCACCCCCAGCTGGAAGTGTCGAGTGGTCACGTTCGTGGCGCACTTCTGCGCGGCATGTGCATAGACGAGAGACACATGTACGTGTGCGTGACGAGCAAGACAAGGTGTACACCCACAGACGCGAGCAGTTCCAGCTCACTACTGCCACCACCACAGCGACACAAGACTGACAAAACCACGACAATTCCCACGGACAGCAACAAACAGAGGACAGCCTACTACCAAGCAACACTCGCCATCTTATCCAAATAGGACGCAACATGTGCAGACGTGAGGGACAATGTCATGGACTAAAGCACAGGCGTCGTCAAACAATGGAAACTGTAATGAGCACGCACAGATATGTAGGCACACCGCTTGCCCCTAAAAATAGCAGTGGATGATTGCATAGGGTGGACGACGGCACTGGCACACTCAACGAACCAAGAGACAATGCTACTCTCGACCTTGCCTATGCTGTGAAATAAACTAGCCTCACAGCGAGAGAGTTATGATACAATCTGGAATGACTGACATAAGCAGATAGAGACATCGCACCATCGAGATGTACCCGTGACAGTGAGCCAACATACAGTAATACCTGCTCCTTCAATCGCAACCCAACCTCCAGCAATATTTGTATAGTACATATTACACCAAGTGATAAGAAAAATACCACACCTGTGTCGTACAATGAGGCTGGCATTGACATTGTTTGATCTAATGAGTTAACTGTTTTTCGACTAGCTCAAGCAGATTAATCAACCTGAAGCCTAAATACCCTAAATCTGTATGGTCAAGTGTACAATATGACTTTAGCACCTACGATCTCTAGCATAAAATACAACCTGCTGGAGTTCTGAAGTATAATGTTGAACATTGAAGCAACTGAAATGAGCCTTTGCCTCTAAACCACGAAAGAATATCTCAAGGCAAATGATGTGTGCTAGTTTGGATGACAGTTTAACGAGAACATAGGCTACTTTACACTGATCGACAACAAAGAAATTTGCTTCTAGCTATTTAGGTTTCTTACAGCAGGGCAACTGAAATAACTTCAAGCCTCACTACTTAGTAGTGTGCATCACTGCAATCTGAAGTGAATCCAGAACGTGTGAGAACGTCATTGATGTCCTGTCTTTTTTACGACTGCTTTAGTACTATAATGCCAAGAAAAGCAACTAATCCCAATTTATTGATGTAACAACATCAATTCTTAAGATTCTGTTGGCTGAACGCGACCTGATGCAAGAACCTACAAGCTCCACATTAGCTAGCCCTGATTGCACTTTTAACAATGATTCCAGCCGCAAAAACTGGGAAGCATTCAAGAACCTATTAAGTACTGCTGGGAGAAGACATTTGAAACTAGACAGGTAAAGCAAACGAACATGCAGAGGACGCACGCACAATCACAGTAAGCGATGAAAGCAACACGTATGACGGCGTGTTGCTCGAACCTCACGTGAGCTGGAAGAGTTAGATCTGGCACCAGCGAAAAGTCCTCACGTGTCAGGATCCCACTTCCAACTCAGGTGGGACAGCCAGAGGAGGGAAGGCCATGACGCGCTGGCTACAATGGCCGGCACAGCGAAACAGAAACACAAGAAGCGGGTCTCGGGTCAAGCAGCGGACGAACGACGGGATGGCCTCCCGCGACTGTGCGCAACGAGGCGGTGTCCGCAGCGGATGAGGTGAAAGGCGTGGCAGAGCCAACAGGCAACCTGGCCTTTCGACAGCGATGGCTCGAGTGATCCAACAACACGGCGAAGAGGGTTTGAAACGACACTGCAGAGCACACCGTGAAAGAGGCTGAACGTTCCCGATGTCCGCCCATTTAAGTAATCAGCACCGTCGCCAAATGGAGTGAATGCACAATGGCCACCACTTCACGAGAGGAGGGGGTGGAGAGGAGGTCGAGACGAAGTAAGCGACGAAGAGGGCGAGCCGCCGAAGACGAGAACAGGAGGGAGTAGGGCGAAAAAGTCGCCGGAGCATAAGAGGAGCTGAGATAATGCGGCCAGCGCCTTGCCGCCTCCTCAAGGAGGCCTGTCGGCATGGCACCACAAAGGTATGCCTAACGGCCGTTCGTTGGGGAGGGAAACGGTTGGCTGATGCAATGGGCGTAACTTGCAGCTCTAAATTCTTTAAGAAGCAAGTAATATGAGAAAGCCAGGGACTACCTACTGTGCAAAGCCCAATGACCCCCCCACTCTAACAGAAACCAAATACCCAGTTTGTGAGGAACTCCGCATAATGAGATGACACAACAGTTACAACAGCTACTGACTGCAAACTGTTGTAGCCAACAAAGAAACATATAGTGCCTCAGGCAAAAAAATTTCAGAAGCGTGAAATGCTTGAAATGAATTACAATAAAAAACAACTATCCAGCTCAACTGTTTTTTCTATCATTTAGTAGAGTTTCATACAGCCAAATGCTACTGGGAAATGGTATAAGCAACAACAAGGCAAATCCACGTTGCACAAAGACTACATCCTAAGGCCATACAAAAAAAAATCCATCATTTAAAATCTATCAAGGCCTTGGCAATGAGGCAATAAGAAAGGGAAGTTCATAGAGGTTACCTTGAAGAAGGACCGTTGGGCAGAATAAAAAGAAACAAAATAGCTACAAGAACACCAGAGGCAGAAAAGTGACCGCTTCCTCAAGAACAGGGGGAGGGTGGTGCTGCTCTGATTTCTTGATCCTCCTTTCTATTAGACACCGTGAAGCAGCAAAAAAAGAAAGAAAAAAGAATTGGGGCTCTCATGAACCCGATAGCGCACTCAACGTAGAGAATCACCGAAGTCTTTCTTGAATGGCGATGACGGCAACGACACGGCGGCAGAGCCAACGGCGAGCACACGCAGAGGACAAGAAGACAATGAAAGAGGAGTGGAAAGGCGGGCAGAGATACTGCCGGCTCGTTCAAGACGACGAGGGTGACCGGCTCCACTCCTTCCCTTTCTCTTCTTCTCGATTATCCCGATGTGAAGCCTCCCAAGAAGCAGAAACATGGAGAGGGAAGATGCCTGCCTCTTGCAAGAGCTGCCGTCATCTCAAGTGCTACACCCCCCCCCTGCCACAAGAAGGAAGCGGTGCCAAAGGAGCAGAGGTCAGTCCCAGAGACCGCCAGCGCACATTCTTTCTGAGAGACAACGCGAAGGCGCCGCCGACGCCGCCAGCAGAACCAAGAAGAAGCAAGGTACAGGTGACTGCAAACAGCCAACGAGGCAGCTGATAACAAAATTTGTTCGGCTTGGTGCCCCTCTGGAGAGGGGCTGATAAGATAAGGCAAAGAGGGCTTTTTGCCTCCCTACCCACCTTCCCTTGCACAAGCCACTATGTGGCCAAGAACGGTCTGTACGTGCCAGAGTGGAAACGACTTTTCGGGGCAGACGCAAGAGTTTTGCAGGAATATGAGTGAAGAAGTCAAGACACGTTGCGGGCCCCGAGGTTCTTTTGTAGAGGGGTAGCAACTATGGCTGGTGGCTTTTACGATGAACTTCTGTAAAACAATGACACGTCGGCCTTCCTTTTTTTTTTCCTTCTCGGCTGCGAGAACGCCAAATCGGACGACGAGGTGAAAGCCACAAAGTGGTCAGGATAAGGGAGCTGGCCGGTTGCAATGACACATGTTAAAATGAGCACAGTCGAGAGAGGTGTAATGAGGACAGGTTATACAACTGTGGGGCTCATACTCAGTTACCAAAGAAGTACTAAATGAAAAAAAGGAAAAAAGAACGTGACCATTTCTACGAAGAAGCAACTGCAAGACAGGCAAGGTCAATCGCGTTAAGGCTATGCATAGATGCTCTTTTATGCAGAATAAATTTACAAAGCAACATTACTACAAACATAAACAAAAAGAAGCTTTGATTGACAGTAGAACGGCAGGTATTCTTGCTATGGGGCTTTCTTCATTATTGACAAGCTGCCAAGCAGGTTTGTGGTAACTTGAACGAACACTGGAAAATAAATTATAGTGCTTTTTAACATAATGTAATATTTCCTCCTTTATGTATTTTTCTACTGCAGCAAAAGCACATTTCTTTAAGGAAACAATAATAATAGTAGGACCATTTTGTATCTTCATGCTTATAAACTTCATTAAACTAACAAGAAACTTATTATAAACATCATGCTTATGAATGCTTTGTAGGAATAGAAGAAAAAAATGGACTGACTTGATGTGTTCTTTGTTTAAAACAAAATACAGATGACGAGTGGCTACTATAAACAAGAAATATAACCATGAAGCTTTCACAGATGGTAATTCGCAGAAGATACTTTGTATTGAGCCTATATAGGTATTCAGCAGAACAATATCACATGTTAGGCAAATGGAAAGAATGAATTTACTTAATACAGCAGTAAAACGACAACGTAGTGCATGACCATATTCGTCAATGGTGCAGTGAAAGATAATGCAAGCAGTATTAAATGCTATAAGCAACATTACTAAGCATCAAGAATGACCCCAGCACTAAACTTATAATTATTCAGCAGTAATTTTTTTATCATGCTTTCTTTTATAATACAGTAAGATTGTAGTTCAACAGCTACCAGTTGTGTGGTAATGCCTTATAGTACGACTACGATGATTTGCTGTAGAGCAAACATTCAAACTCTAAAGTTTCACAGTTCAATAAATTACCGAAAAATGTTTCTCAAATTTGTAGAAACTATACCACATACTCCTTAGTGTAAAGCAATTTCATAGTTTATGAATGTTAATAAGCATTTTTATTTCAATTTGACACTGAAGTATGGCAATGCAGAGGCAGACATCAACAGTATTCAACTGTCATAACACAAAAAAATTTACTGACGATGTACCGTTAAGGCTACGATGATGACAATGCTCATAAAATATAAATGAGAGTGCCAAACACGTTTCTTCAGATAGCCCTCATGTGACAGTCATGATGATAGCTGAACCAGAGCCTATATCATGATGTCAGGACTCATGACGCATCCCATTTTTGGGTACCAAGACTAGTTCACAGAAACAAGTATCATCGCAGCAAGTTATCTAGGACACTCTGGCCCTTGGCAGCATTTTTTTAAGGCTTCAAGAACTTGGATGTTAATTTAAAATTAAAAAAAATGTAAAGTCAGAAATTTCTTGTCATGACTTTTTTTTCTTGCTCTACAAACGTGCTGTCATGGTTACTACGCACTATGTTATGATGTTTTCCATCCACAAGAAGACTCGTGCTAGCTGGTTAAAACCTACAACTGAGAGTTAGCAGCGGCATGTTTCCTTCTCTCTCTTTTTGTTTGAGTTTTAATCATGCTGCATGACCGTCCCAAATGTCAACAAACATCTCCAAATGTCCCCCTTTGCGTTGTGCAATGAAAATATGCTGCTGATATCAACCCGGTAATTGTTTCCGCTAAAGAACATATGCAAATGCTCTTACGATAAGAGAAACGCAATGGGAAATTAAGGAACAAATGCTGCTTCCTGTCAGCGATGAAAGAGAGCCCGTTACATAACAATCACAGCTGACGTCACTTATTTCACTGTTTCACGAGAACAGCTAAACAAACAGCGCCTCGAGTGGAAGGACAAAACCGCAGCCCAATCAGATACACTCATCCCAGCTGTTTGCTCAACGTGACATTGTTCCTCAGCCAGTGCACGAAACAATGCAAAATGGCAACTGATATGCTGAACACCAAGTTGCAGTGAAGTGCAGCTGATAGACTAGCTGCTGCGCGACGTCAATTCAGCAAACACACGGGAAAAGAGAATGTATGGAACAGCAGCATCATCAGATGGCTTTCGCAAGTCCGGCACAGTGCATTAATTATCCAGGAACGCATGGTTGCTGTTCAGCCAACAGTATCAACAAAGCGCAAGAGAGAACAGTAACAACGTTGTCAAAGAAAAAGCAACACCGTGAGTCGATGAAACGTCATCAATGCGTTGCAGGTTCTGATACAACGGCCGATGCCGACGGGTTGTGTGCTCACGCACTTGAAAATGATTAAAGGGGTACCGACACAAAATTTCATGGCTAAGATAGCCTGGGGGATCGATTCTCATGAACTTGCGTATATCACCTACCAAATCTGAACAGCGAATGCAGCTTGGAAGGTAATTTATATGAATTTTGAAGTTTGCATGCCCAATCCAGCGCTATATGCCGCGCCTCGCGACATCATACAAAGTGACACGAAGGAAAGCCCAAACTTCCGCGGCATCATCACTGTGGCTGAGCTCCGAAATGCCCAGCTAAATCACGATGTCATAGTCACCATTGCGCTTGCACCGGCAGGCTACTATTCGGCGGCTGCTTGAGAGACCGTGCCCGCGGCAAACATGTGGAAGCCTCAAGAAAGTCCACCGGGTGACGACGACGACGACGACGATGATGATGACGACGACATCGCGCTACACATGCCACATGCGACAGAACGCGAACAAGCGACGCGGACAGCGTGGATGTGCATCACAGTTCCACGTGCCGTTTCACACGTTAGATGGCGTTTAGTTGCACACGGCGGCTTGTCATTCTAGAAGCTCTCGTAAACCAAAACTGAGAGTGGTCGGTAATAAAAAGACTGTAATTAATTATCTGTCGTGCGCTGCAGCCAGCGATGTGCCATGTTATGATTATTAGGCCTCCAGCAACATACTGCAGCAAAAAAATGCCACACCAAAATTTTTGTGTCAGTACCCCTTTAAACGGAATCCTCAATTACAAGTACTGCTGATTTTTCACAGTGCAGCCTAGTTTACATAAGAAATACGGCTACAATTGCTGGAAATCAAATCTATGAGCTAGTTCTCAGCAATGAAAGATCATAACGGAACAGACGTACGGCAGTGGGCCCCATCGCTCCATCTGACTACATCAAATTTCAGTTGTAGCAGCAGAACCTGTCAAGGATGTGGGATGAAGAAACTTAAATCCCAGTTCACACATGCAAAGTTTGCAAATTGTTGGCGCAAGGCAGCCGTTACAATAAGCTAGGCCACTTTGGCATTTCCCTAAATCGATATAAACTCCTCTGTGAAAAGGCACAAAAAGAGATGAAGTAGCAGTGCTAGTGACTACAAGATGGTGTGAGCGGAGCAGTCTGATATAAAGTCTCGGTCCTTGTCAGACCAAAAGTGCACTGGTCAAACATCCACTAAAGCTGACAGCAGTCATTTCTAGAATTTACAGGCGTCCCGGTAAGGAAGAAAAAAACATCTGTAATAGGAGCCACCTATTGTATACAGCATTGTACACATACAACCTACATCATACATGATTTGAACACATCTTTAAACACATTTCTGCTTCTCCTGCGAAGGGTGCTTGAAATATCTGATAGATGAGACATGAATGTCCTATATTTAATGAGCATTTCCTTAAAGTTGTCAATGTTTATTGATAATATAGTATGACGTCTCGGTTGGAACAACGTTTATTTGGTCGCGAACTTGGTAGCAAACAAGTGCCACAGACACGATGATGAAGAGCACACCCCAAGAGGATGATGATGATGGATAGACAAACGGGTGGTGATGATTACAATGACGCACAGACGAGGACACAAAGGGGGCAGTACATTGCAATTTCAGGGCGTCTACCAAACTAATGTCTCCAAATTCCTCGAGTTTTCCTGGTCTTCCCTCAAGTCCTTTTTGTAAAATTCCTAGAGTAACATGGAACTTTCATTATCTCAAAAAAGGCAGACAATGACGCCTGATGCTTTCACTCTCTAGTAAGCAGGATAGAGTATAAAATATAAGAAAGGGAAAATAGACAACCACCGGGTGGTTGTCTATTTTCCCTTTCTTAACCCTTCCGCCACCTTGCGGGTTTCCGCAGAACTGACTTGCAGTATAAAATATACCTTTGTAGGCGCACGAATATCAAAATTATTTGTGCAGACGTAATTCATATATGAAATGGTGGTGTCAAATCCACAGAAAAAATTATATGGATGGGTTTGTTGAATTTTGCCGCATTCATCCTACAAGAGGAAGAAGATGACGAGCTTTGTGCCGGAGAGCTTGTGAGCGTGTCCGAAGAGACTGGTAGCCATTTTTTTACGTTCAGGGCTCGTGCGGACGCCAATAAAAGTCTGTACGAGTTCATAAGTTCATGCTGGCTGTTGTTTGCCACATAGTTTATAAAGTTAGTAAAACCCTATGTGAATCAAACACCTTTAAAAAAGCGTAACAGTCATTACAAATTATAATTTGACAGTTAAGATGTTGAATTTTGGAAGCTTAGCTTTTTTTTCTTTAACATGTTATGCCGATAACACGTGACAATTGCTTGCTCGGTTCCCAGTATCAGCTTGCTCACCATCAGTGGAATGCAGGATGTCTGCTCATAGTGTCACCATCCTTAGAGAAAAGCATACAGCTAAAATGCGTTGGTGACATAAATCTCCTTGTTCTAGTGAAAAAAAGAAAAGCACAGGAAATATCATATGAGAGGCAAAGCTTTCACAGCGATTGCAAGGTTCCATGTTGCACTTGGTCTCCTTGGACTGCGTGCGAACTGCGCGCAAGCACACAATTTCCGCGTGACATAGCACGCAGCGGCCCTCATGCTGCGTAGAAAGAACAGCACCGTGGCAGCTACAAAACGTCTCACAACACTGGTGTGACCAGGAGTAAGGCTAATGGCAGTGCAAACATCGCACCTTGATAGTGCATGTGATTAGACCAATGGGAAATCGTCAGCATTGTGAAAATGCGGTGGCTTGTGCATCGAAAATTCTCAACAGTGTTCCATGCCTCCCTCTGAGGCATGTGTCTATGGTATAATCATTGGTTAGAGCAGGCACACTGAAGGTACTGTGAAGGTACTGTGAAGGTACTGTGAAGGTAATGAGCAGGCTTCCGCACTGAAGCTGCTGTGTCCAAACCTTGTCATCAAAAATTTTCGTTTAGGTTCGTTCATTAAATTACACACAGAGATGTAACTTGATAAAATGCTTTGTTGGGCGTGCTGGTTCATTCTGTAATAGAGTGAATGCAAACAGACGTGACACAAGAAGACAAGACGACTACACAAGCACTCATGTAGTCGTCGTGTCTTCTTGTGTCTCGTTTGTTTGTGCTCAATTTATTACATACACACAGAGATATGTATATATTCAAAGAATCACAGTGGTATGCACAAACGAGCTTACTTGAGACAGATGACTTGAGTTGTCTAGCCCTAGATGAACATGTACTTGACAACTGTCACATGTGCATGTCATATCACAAAAAATTGCACCTGCAGCATCATTACAGTTACTAGGTCGACTAAAAATGGCATAACCAGTGCTGCTAAAGTCACTGTGCAGTTTGTTACATTACAGATATAATCCAGTGTTTGCAGGCCTCAGTGGGGTGCAACTGCAGCATGCACCTTTTTAGCGGCATAAATGGATGCTTCCATCACGGCGCAGCACAGGACCAGTTTATCAGTTACTCGTACGGAAAGAGTTGTAACTTTTTATGACGCATGCCAAAGCTTCCAAATGGGAAAACAGTGAAAGCAATGGTAAGGCTGGCACTACGTAATCGAGGAACTCGCGCTTACCCAATGATGCGTGTTCTCAGCACTGTACAAGTGACAGAAACAATGCGACACTTTTTGGCAGTTTTTTGGAACAGCAAAGTAAGTCTAGAGAAGGCTAGCAATGGCAAGGAGCCTCGTGTGCAGACAGTATGAACTCTGTTATACTCCGACTTCCGTATCGAGTGCGCAAGGACATTGCGTTTCGTCACGCCGAGCTGGCGACGCTACGCCAGGCACAAATCAGTCTCCATACAGTCGAGCCAGCTCCAACGCGATGGTGCGATCGCATCTCGAGGAGCGCATGCACAGTAAAGCGAAGAACGTGCCGTGCCACCAGTCGGGAACCGTCGAAACAGCCCGCGAAGCAGGTTCCTGTACATGCGAGTTCGGCACAGCCGGCGTGAAAAGAAGCAGAATCTATTCGCAGCCGAGCAACGCCCGAGCATGCCAGCAGCCGCCGGCCGCGTCGGCGGTCAGCCGACGCCGGACTATAGAGGGCTATTTTTTGCTGACGTAACGTCGCCGTGACGCGCGCAAGCATTTCGACGTTACGCTGGAGTATATCAGAGCCTTATCAAAAGCACATTCTCTTTGTGCCTTGCATGTGGAGGTGCTGACTGCCACACAAACACAGAGAAAAAAATACAGTTTCAGCAGTATGGCAAAACAATTAATGCAATAGCAACACACTGGAATACTATACAAAGTAAGACTAGAAGTTTCAGGGGTGACGTGCTTCTGATTTGTGCTCCTGAGCTGTGCGATCCTATTGACAAGCCTCTGGCACTGAGATGCAGCACGTCTCGTGCACAGCTACACAATGTTCCTGCTTGCGGATATGCCTGCGTGCACACTTTTCTTTGGCGCTGAAGCTCAGTGCCCAGCGTTGCAACAACACGCAAGACGTGCAAAACGAAGCATGTGATCAATGTGCTGATACGCTGGAGAAATGTCAGCACGAACTCACTGGTAATAACGCTGCGCCATCTCATGGGCAATGTGTACTAAATTTTCTGTGGCACTGACACAGCTCAGGGACGCTGGGATGACCTTGGCTAAGCTTGGAGGTCATATTTATGGAACCAGGCATTTTCTGGGTTTGTGCCTGGAGTAGTACAGCTATCGCTCTAATATTAATCAGAACCTGCCCAAATGAGGACTGTCCAAGATAAGCATAATGCTAGATGGTGGTCAGCATGGTGTGTGCACTGTAGTCGAGATATAATTAAAGGGACACTAAAGGCAAATAAATATTTATGTCAGAGTGAAAGGTCAATGTGTGAGAACGTGTAGAACGTCAATATTATCAATAGCAGTGCTCTGGTAATCGAGAAATTAAGGTAAATGTGGGACACTATATGCGCCACCAGTGGGACATTTTGGAATGAGCCAGATGACATCAAGAGTCCTGAGTACAAATTGTCCCTAGTATTCAAGCTACTTATGATAAAAAAAAGAACATTCGGAGCATTGCAAGACGTAATAAAATGCTGCTAGTGCATTTCTGTTTGATTCATGAAAAAAAGAATTGACGCTACAGTGAAGAACAGCATGGGTTGTGCAAAAGTTCCGTTTTTGCAGGGCTGCGCTCCGCTCGCACGGTCGCGTGTCAGTGGTAGCATCGTTATCGCATACTGCTGGGTGTGCCTTGCACGCTCATGAAAGTTGCTCTAATGGAAAGTTCGACAAAATGACATGTCCATGTTATGTTGTGTAATGTGCCCTACAGAGCAGAAACGATAGCGACGGCAGCCGGGAAGTAAAGGCGGGCAACGTTGGGCAAGGTAAATGCTACGTCAGCAGGCCTTTCAGGCCCGCCATTTGAAGTGCGCTAACGCTGTGTGGACCACTAATACGTGACTTTCATTCAAAATAAGCATTCCCTTGGCACGAAGCAAGCACTACGGGGTGTGTGGAACGCTATTTCAACAATCAACGTCGACTTACCATTTGCCTTTAGTGTCCCTTTAAGGACAACACACGCATACATACATTCACATGTATTGTCTCATACATACACGAATTTTCTTCTAATTCTTTCCTTCTTATGTATACCATGTGTTGCATGTTAACTAGTTCCTCTTGTACAGACGGGTCCACTGTTAAAGGGAACACCTGCGTGCAGAGCATCTTTGGATTTCGCTGTCTTGCAAAAACACAGTGGCTTCGATTTGCTTAAAACAACTGGTGGTTGACAGTTCTGCCTCTTTTAGACAGACTCGTGCAGTTCATGAATAATGTTTCTCTGTCCACTTGCTGTTAGAGGGCCGGCAAAATGAAAGGTGCTCATCGGAGTGTTCCCTTCAACAGTGGACCGTACTGTACATGTTGGGCCCAAATTGGGTCCAAAGGAATTTTTTGAGCATCACACGGAATTTTTTCGCTGACTTACCATATAATGTTACAGATTAAAAATGATGCACTCAAGCTAGTGTCCAAACTTTCATTCTCTTTAAATAAGATTACAGACAAACTTGGTATACACTGAATCTGAACAGGATAAAAGTATAGCTTGTTTTGTCGATAATTTGAGATATGCGAGATCTAGAATGCAGGGGGTATGTCTCACTGCACAGCACTGTTTCTTTACAATATTAATGTGCATCGCCGCATTGCACTACTCTGCTTCAGTGAAGCTAACTAAAGCTAATCGGTCATTATGGAGAGCAGACATGGCACTTGCCGGCACGAACCATTCAGATATTGCGTCGCGCACCTTGCCGATTTCTTTCTCCATGGCACATATGCCATTCCCTTCAGACCTAATGCTTTGTTTCACAGAAAGCACAAAAACAATGTCACTTCGTCATCTTGAATATTCACAACGAAGCGAGAAGTGGTTGCAGCATCATTAGGAGTAGCACAGCACCGCATTCAACATACTGTGCTGTGCTACATTCAACGGTAACTAACTTTCAATACAAAAGCCAACATTTTCTAAGTATTCCTTCAGTTTCTCCTGGCTTTTCGAATTCCCTGAGAGTTGCTGGTTTTCCCAGTAGGTAGACGCCCTGGGTTTCAACATGCAAGTCAAACAATGCACAATTTCTTTTGCCAGCTTAAACAAAAAAAAAAAGAACTAAAAGACGGTGTGTCCAGGTAAGATCGAACACGAGGTCCCGGTCACCATTCCCCATTTTGACGAAATTTACTGTAGGCCTAGGCATTAGACACAGAACAATGGTTTCGAAGTTAGTTTTGTGAAAAAAAACTTTGCTCGCCTGAAAAAAAAATATATATACTTTTGGCCGCAAAAAACACTTTCCCGTCAATTTCACAATTTCTGAAATTTGAGCGCACCTAGGGAAAAAACAGTACACTTCTTGGTACAATATTTATTACCCTCAAAGAACAAGTGAAATAAAATCTTATGAGTCTATTATTTCTCTTACCTGCTGAAGCACTTTTCAAGAAAAAAAATCACAAACATGGCAAATCGCACAAAATACCTGTACTTCAGGAATTTATTGCTGCAAACAAGTTATACTGAGGATAATAAAAGTTGGTACATATTAACTTTGATATTTGCGCTCTCTTTAAAAATAATTTTCGTAGTTTTATCGCACTCCGTTTTACTCCATAGTTGTGTGCAAATGTAAGTGATTTACCAAAAACGCCGAAGTTTAAAAATAGCTTTCTCAAAAAGGCCATTATTAATTTTTTTAAAAATCGCTCTTATTGAAGTCAAGGACGTCGTCTACCATTCTGCATAAAAAAATGTTGCATTATTTTGGTTGCTAACAAGTTATCAGGCGTCAAATGTGACCAAGTCAGCCTAGCGGCCGCGCCATTCGTATTGTGCTGAAAATCATATATAAGTAGTTTAAAATATTTGTACGCGACATAATCACAAAGCAGCAGCTCCACAACAACAAATTCGGAGCAAGGTGTCGTGGTTCAGCAAGCTCTGTCTTGAGATCAGCCGCTTGACAAACCTGCAGCAGCGGCCGCTCCATGCTGCTGACCCTCACATTACATGAGTGCCACTTCGACTGAGGACAAGCTCCGCTTGCGCGCCAAACTATGCTCAAGGACGAACGAGATAATGAATGCATCCCTGCTAAAATCTCTTCTAATGCCCTAAAAATAAATTTGGTTCACTCTATCAGCAGTATGACACAAAAGCAAGCCATTGACAACTTAAGAAAGTTGTCATACTTGTTTACGATGGTTGCACAACTCAAACTACAGTTGTTCTCCATCTCGTGCCAGAACACTTGTGCAGCCAGCTGTGAGCAGAATTAAGTGTGTCCAAGTCCTTTGCTTTAATAAAGTACCGCTTTTATAATAGTGTATTCTAGTGCGTCCGGAGGTATAATATTCAACGCAAGCCACGCGTTAATCACGATATTTTGCAGCTTCGGCCACGACACCTGGGAAAAAAAATACATGCGTGCTGTACTGAAGGCACTCACTGCACAATTGCCGGCAGTGTTTTTGTTGTATAAATATGGCTTCTGTTGATGCTTAACAGCCTTTCACTTTCACAGTGATGCATTCCTTATCTCGTTCGCCCTCTGAGCGTAGTTTGGCGCGCAAGCGGAGCTCGCCCGCAGTCAAAGCGGCCCTCACGTAATGTGAACGCCTGCAGCATTGAGCAGCTGCTGCCGCGGGTTTGCCAAGCGGCTGATCTCAAGACAGAGCTTGCTGAACCATGACACCTGGCTCCGAATTTGTAGCTACGGAGCTGCTGCTTTGTGATTACGTTGTGTACACTTATTTTGAACTACTTATATACAATTTTCAGCACAACACGAATGGTGCGGCTGCTAGGCTGACTTGGTCACATGTGAAGCATCATAACTTGTTAGCAACCTAAATAATGCAATGTTTTTTTTGCACAAGATGGTGGATGACGTCCTTGACTTCAATCAGAATGATTTTGAAAAAAATCAGAAATGGCCTTTTTGAGAAAACTATTTTCAAACTTCGGCATTTTTGGTAAATCCCTTATGTTTGAGCACAACTATGGAGTAAAATGGAGTGCGATAAAACTACGAAAATTATTTTTAAAGAGAGCGCAAATATGAAAGTTAATATGTACCAATTTTTATTATCCTCAGTATAACTTGTTTGCAGCAATAAATTCCTGAAGTACAGGTATTTTGTGCGATTTGCCATGTTTGTGATTTTTTTTCTTGAAAAGTGCTTCAGCAGGTAAGAGAAATAATACACTCATAAGATTTTATTTCACTTGTTCTTTGAGGGTAATAAATATTGTGACCAAGAAGAGAAGTGTACTGTTTTTTCCCTAGGTGCGCTCAAATTTCAGAAATTGTGAAATTGACGGGAAAGTGTTTTTTTGCGGCCAAAAGTTATATATATTTTTTTCCGGCGAGCAAAGTTTTTTTTCACAAAACTAACTTCGAAACAACTGTTCTGGTTCTAATGCCTAG
This sequence comes from Rhipicephalus sanguineus, assembly GCF_013339695.2. Lineage (NCBI taxonomy): Eukaryota > Metazoa > Arthropoda > Arachnida > Ixodida > Ixodidae > Rhipicephalus > Rhipicephalus sanguineus. The sequence continues at coordinate 111,761 of NW_023616185.1, forward strand.
GCCTACAGTAAATTTCATCAAAATCGTGAATGGTGACCTGGACCTCGTGTTCGATCTTCTCTGGACACACCCAAGTGCTATAGGCATGTTTGGTATCACATTTCATTGATATAAATGGCAAAACAAATGTAGGAAAGAAGTGTTAATTTCAAGGGCTCGTTTTCTTTGTTATACACAATATTAATGAGAACTAACAGACAATAACAGTAGTCAATAACAAATGTAGTCATTTCACAGGTTAAGTTGCTACACCCGCTTTCATCCTTGTTCAAATAGAGTCAGGCAATAGCTGTGCAACGCTGCTAGACTGTAGGCACAGTACAACATAGCATTAGATAAGGCCATAAAAAAAGGTTAACAAACAAAAAGGGAAAGACGTTGGAATATACAGGTGGCTGAATCACGCCGATAGATAAGGCCTCTTGATGCTAGACCGCAATTTCACCCCACCCCCCGCTCCCAATATTTTACGGTGAACTACAGTCATTGCCTCACGCAGTGGTCATCCAAACCACACCTCTGTATCTCAAGGGCTCTTGCTCCTTACATTGCTTTACGGCTTTTGACAGCTTCGGTCTCGAGAGTTAGGCTAAAAAAAAAATACTGTACCGTGCTTGTTTCTTAGCACCACGGTGCAAGTTGGCTGCTGCAGCGTGGGAATGACATGAAGGTAAAATCAAGCCTTTAAAGAAGTATTGGAACCAAACATATTTCTGAATTTCTCGAAACTTTACAGCACCCTTCAAGGGGTCCTGCAACGCTTTTCCAGCATGGTCAGCAAACACTGCTGATCAGTTGTCGAGGCTCCTGAGAACATGTGTGCCAAACGTTATAGTGTAGCAAGCGGCCTGGAATTGAAAGGTAATTTCCAAAGTCAACCGGAAACTGCTCGCTCTTCTCTCGACAAATGGTGCCATGATCCAAAAATTACCGCGTCGTAAGCCCAAAGTCAATGACCACTGGCTGATTCGAGCATCGTGAGCTGCACAATTACCGCAGCCGCTGTGGGATGCTGTGACGCGCCCACGCTGCACTCTGTAGTGCTAAGATACCACACGGTGCAGAAGTATACCAGCGCACTCGCGATCACACTGATGAAAGTGAGCTACATGTTCAAAGAACATGTAGCTCACTTTCAAGAGGGCTAAAAGCTGCTGACGTAGCTTTTAGTCCTCTTGTCATCCATCCCCCCCCCCCCCCGTGTAGCTTTCAGTGCGCCCTCTGGGACAAAAGGAGAGAGAAAGCGCTTAAAGCATGCGAGAAACCCCTTAACTCCACTCGTATTTGACGGATTGGGAGCTCACAGAACAAAATCCAAAACGACTGAGCGGCTTTTGCAACTGAGCTGAGCATACATAATAAAGGCAAAATTTGGTTGTGTTTCTAGTGCAACGAGTGTAGCAAGAACTTAAGGATCCCAGCTGTGCCCCTACCCTCTGGAAGAACAACTTCAAAGCCGGTGTGGTACAGCAACGAGAGAACTTGCAAATTCGACACTTATCCGAATAAGAGAACTTAAGCTTAAAGCATCATAAATGATGACTCCAAAAACAACTTTATCATCCCAACGAAAGAAGAGAGGAAATCGGCGCATCAGCTAGAATGTCTCTCTCTCTTTTTTTAAGTGATATCTTTCTTAACCTACTTCGCCCACTTTGGACAAACGACGGCCAATCTCGCCCAATAAAGACTGGGAGGAGAGAGTCAATTTGAGCAAACAGGTGCGTGTTGGCTGCAGTCTTGCAGGGCAGCCAACTTGGGTGACCGAGTATGTGTGAACAAACAACTTCAGTGCTGTGCATGTGATAATGCTACGGGACCCTTCTTGGCCAATCCCTCAGAAGTGATTAAATTACACTCTGGAGTTTCAATAATAATATCTGGGGTTTAACGTCCCAAAACCTCAATATGATTATGAGAGACGCCGCAGTGGAGGGCTCCGGAAATTTCGACCACCTGGGGTTCCTTAACGTGCATCTAAATCTAGCTACACGGGCCTCAAACATTTTCGCCTCCATCGAAAATACAGCCGTCGTGGCTGGGATTCGATCCCACGACATTCGGGTAAGCAGTCGAGCGCCATAACCACTAGACCACCGTGGCGGGGCATTTTGCAGTTTCGTGCGCCAAGACAACAACTTGATCATGAGGCAATTTTGACTACTCGGGGGTTCTTCACCATTGACCTGATTCTGAGCATGTGAATGTATATGCGATCTGGCAAATTGCGTCACTACGTTGAGCATCCCGCTTGGAGTGGATGTGCAGAGATGACAGGGGGAATACTTAGGCTTAAATAGCCACTTCACCCACTTTGGATGGACGTCGGCCGATCTTGCATAAATAGAGCTGGGAGGCGAGCAGAGGACAGAGCAAGAGAGAAAGGGCAGGTACGAAGGAGGAAGAGAGCGAAGAATCCGATTGGCCGCGGCACGCGAGCGATGTCACACACTAGAGAAGGTGGACGCAAGGATGACGCAAGCCAGTGGCAAGAGCCTCATTCGCGACAGTCACATTTGCGTCAAGCGTAGCCACTTGATAGATAGCTGCTGCAATGAAGACGCAGCCAGGATATCAGGGATAGCAGGGGTCCCCAAAAAGTTTCAACAGGGGCGCTATGCTTAGAAGATATACCACTCTAAGGTGTCATTTGGTGTTGCAGTTGGCAGCAAGATTGCCACTTCATGTCTCTGCTGATGGGTCCATGAGGTTTCATGACTCATGGACAGTGTAAAGACGTACAGCAGCTCGCATAGAAAAGCTAAAGCTGACTTTGACAATTCTACTCAATGGTTTCTGACAAGTTACTGTTGCCCCTTTGCTATCTGCTTATAGCAACTAACCTACCCTCTTTTTTTCAAACAGTACCAGATAAATATGTGTAATGTATAAATATTTGCAATAAGTAATACTACATAAGTAAAATAAAGAAAGCTACAGCCGCCTTTAGGTTAAAAGTCTGTCTCTCAAAAATCTCCAGTTCAAACGAAGACCACAGATGGCTGGAGTACACAAATTTGTTTTGGACACATGAGTAAGACGCTCACATTGAAACCCCATGACTCGGCATCAATATTCATCCCTTACGCCACTATCTTGAATGAAGTGCTAAAGTGCTTTCAATGCTCTGTGATGCCCCGATTTTGATGGCCCAACATTTCTGCTAGTGGTAAAACGCAACGTGTGTCGGGTAAACGCAGTCCAGGTTCGTCATGCTACCTATGCGCAGTCACTGAATGGGTCACAGTAGACAATACAACCCCTTGAAAAAAAAATGGCTAAAATACTATGCAATGTGTAAAGAGAGTACTGTGTACATCTACTGCCTGTCGCTTCTCACATTCCTACCTAGGCAGCCTTCCAAGAAGAAGCAAGGGTAACTGAAGTTGTGTCAGGGGCACCTGATATGCAAATGTACAACAATAGTACCTGCCTTCAAGGTGAATGTCAATGCAAGAGCTGCTCCTCTCTTCTCGTATCTCGTTCTTTTGTTTCTCGTTATCCCTTGTTACAAAGCCACGAGGGGAGAACAATAAGTCTGCGTCCTATCTATGAACTTTCACCTTGAGCCGGTGATCTCTTGTGAGTACCGTCTCGTTCGCTTGCACAGAAATCTGTGCGGCCGCCGTTCACGCTGGTAGCCGGGCACAGTTTCTCAGTGTGAACCACGGTCTCATGCTAAAATTACTACATGGACTTACTACATAAAATTCCTACATAGATGCAAGGAATTATAGGTAGTGCTTCGTTTAACACCAAAATTATCGTCATACATGAACTTGTCTAATATTTTCATTACAAACTCAAACAACCTTTCAGTTGCTCATTGTAGCCGAATACACTCACTTCAATTTACTGTGTGGTAATCGTAGGTGTGCGCAGTGGGGGGGCAAGGGGTCGGCCGCCCGCCTAATCACCTAAGAGGGAGGCACAAAGTCTGCCCCATACATTAAGTTAATAGGGGGGGGGGGCGCTGCGATGAACCTTTGCTCACCTTCGACCCCCCTGAAGGGGAACCCTGCGTACGCCTATGGTGGTAATGATTAGCCGCTTTTATTCTCTTATTGATACCATCGCGCTGTTTCGAAACATTAGAATAAAACAAATAACCTTGTAGGGTATGTAAAATGCCTAGATGCCCCCATTGTGAATCACTGGCCTGACACTGTCCAAATAAGGTGGCATGTACACACTTACGCAGCGACAAAGTCTGCATGTGCAACATACACCTAAGTAGTTGTCAACACGTAACACTCCACTGCTCTAAAGAAATGCTGTGCAACTAACATGCAACAGATGGATCACTCAGAACAACGATCAGATGTGTTGTTTAATGGAACAAGGGCCAGAAATGGCCAAACAGTGCCATGAACATCACAAAGAATTACGAGGGGAAGCAAGGAGCTCATTTTATTGATGAAGCCAGGCTGAATCGTATAAATATACCAGTACTACACATTATTACCACCATGGCCACAAAACTGCTATTTCACGCTGCCTTCTCGTAATTTTGTCATAAAATTGTTCAGCTTGCACATCATTTCGTATATGACAATTTTTTTATTGCATTAGTTTCACGTACGGCATCAAAACACGTTGCACATGATAGTGCAGTTCAGTTCCCTGCATCAAGTGCAGGAGAGACCTGTGGTGTGGGCCACAGATCTATATTTTTGTAATACGGCAATCCTAAATGTGTGGAAGCGCACGAAGCTGCTTTTGCGAGCGGGCAAGTTTCTGTGCTTCCCAGCCTTTTCAGGTCCCTGTCAGCCATGCAATGCTGTGAAGCGGTTGTGTCCCGACAGTCTCAGAAGCGCTAAACAATGGACTGCACCACTACACACAAGAGTGCTGCTTTGCTTTTTCAAACATCCGGCCTTGCATAATGAGAGGTGCAAGTGACCCTTTGACAGCCAGTAATGAAATTCTGTGCACATCCCTAGAGAAGCAGTTTTAACATTTATGACGGCATAGTTTCCATGATCACAGCTCTGACAAAAACAAAAAAACAAGAAACTACATTAAACTGCTAGAACAGCACTTCGAAGCCTTGTTTCCAGGCAGTGAATTTAAGACTTCAGGAGTGTGCAAATTTAAGACGGCGCTAATTTGGGCAAATTGCCGCTGGTTTGCATAGTTTCCCATTGGTTTGATGGCCACATTGTTGCAATGTTCAGCACACGGTTAATGGTTTCATTTCCAATGGGGATGAATCACAATAACAGTTTTTCCTTAATCCATTAATGCAGAGTGCAGAATCTCAGTTTTTCTATGCTGACTTGGAGAACTCCCCTGTAAAATTTATAAAGAGGCCACATGCAGCTTTGAAATGCAAAGCAGTATCGATCATTTATTAACTTCTTCATCACCAGCTCAATAAGCAAGATGATATAATATCATATATCATATCATATCGCATCGCATCATATCAACAGAGCCCCAATAGCAATGCTGATGAGCGAACGCTGCAATGACAGGCACAAGCAATTTCGAAATCTTTCAGTTGTCTTGCACTCTATTTTCATTACCTTTGTACCTGCCAATAAAATATTTCTATTAATGCACAAGAAAACCTACATTAACCATTCGTATGAAATATCTATTAATCAGTTAATTTGTACATATGTCAAACTGCAGTGCATAATTAATATCCCTGCACTTTTGTTGCAAGACAGCTACAATGCCTGCAAAACTACTGCTAAATTCTTCTACTCATCAAGAGCCCTGACATTGCAATTGTTTGCACTGCATCTGATACATTCATATACATACAACCGCCTACATGAAGTTTACAAATTAATTCTAAAGTTTGTTCACGACTGCAGTGTTGTACCTTGAAGAGCGGGAATATTAAAAAATTCATTGAAATGAAAACCATCCAGACGTACAAGAAGATGACACAAATCTCAGCGTCTCATTTCTTTCAACGTACAACTTAGGCATTGCATTGAGAGTCTACCTTGAGCACCACTTCAACCCTACCGTGAAACGGATCTGGGTGCAAAGGTACCTGAACCTCAAAAGGATCTCTCGTGCAAAGTGTGTGACGTCCGAGAGATCAGGAATAGGCGAGTGCCGTTTTCTTGGCGCGAGCCGCCCCGGAGCAGCGTCGTCGCACAAGAACAATTTCGAGATAAGGGAGCCGTTCCCGAGCGCACAATCTATCGGCGACCGCTGCACAAGTGTTTTCCCAGAACAACTTGAGCGATGTTGCACACGAAGCATGGGGCGGTCCTTGATAAAACGGGGCATGCCACGAGTATCAGTTTGGCCTAGCGGCACCGAGCACGTGGTCAAGAAACGCAAAAGAGGGCAATATTCAAGCAGCACACGAAAAAAAGGAAAATCGTCTACACCGTCGGACCTGAATGTTGAGAGTGGATCCTATTGAAGGGCACAACTTGCATCTTTCAACATTGTTTCAATGTGGGTCATCTAAAATATGCTTCTAGAAAAATGTTTCAGGCAAACGGAGGTGAATTTTACCACCGCAAACTCAACAGAGCTGAGTCCGTTGCTTGGAGGCGATTACAGACAGAAACCTATCCGAATCTTGCGCAATTAAACACTTTTTACCCTGAGATATACATGAGCGATACATGCAAGCTATGCCAGTCGGCTAGAGCCACCCTACAACACATGTTGTGGGGATGTCCAAAATATCAAGATCACATGGCAGTCTCCCCGAAGGATCTACGGGCGTGGTGGTCGGCCGCACTGCTCAGTTCAGAACTGACGTAACAACTTTGGGCCATCCAGCGAGCCGTGGAGGCAGCGCAGGAGCAACAGCTCCAAGCGGCCATCTAGGCGGCCCCAGGCCTGGGCCTTCCATTTGCCAAATCTTAAAGTTATTTCACTCACTCACAAACCCAGGTTGGTACCTGTGCATATACAACAGCATCAGTGGATTACACTGAATGAAGACACTGTTACTGTTGCCAAATTGGAAAGCCTACATTTACGAACAATCGTGAACACTAGCAATCATTCAGCCAACATTAGTGCCTTTTAGTCAACAATAGCCGTAATTTAGCCAACAGGAGTCAGTTAACCAGTGCTAAAAGCATATGAGTAAATACAGTATACTGCTGCTAATATGAAACTGAGTACGGCGGGGTGAGCGCACCTGCCAGTGGTCAATGTATATCGTCCACTGCTTCAAAGAAATCGCAGCAGGGTACGCTAAGTTATGCTCTCGCATATAAAATCAAATCAGGCATCCCGAAACAACAGACAGGTTGAGTGGGATGTTGTAATTGGGTGCTCCGAGATAATTTCAACCCCTTGGTGTTCTTCGACATAAACTTGACCTGAGAATGCAAGTGCTGTCAGCAACCACCGTCAGAATGCAATCTTGTGTTTGGATTCTGACAGTGGTCGTTGATTGTATATTGTAGTCACAAAGGCCCTACAGCTACAGTCGCAGCAAGAATGGTTTTTCTGATGGCACGGCTGGTTCTTGTATCAATTTAGCCGGAAAGTGCAGCACTGAGTGAAAAGCAAACCACACCGTGGTGTGGTTTGCTTTTCGGGAGGATACCTACTGGAGGATACCTACTAATTTCATTCCTGAAGAATGTACATTTCCAATAAAACGGAAAAAAAAAACAACGTCATAAATTAAGCCAACACCAATACCCTACAGAGGAGCCAGATTTGACGTAGACTGATAGAAGAAGTTAGGGGGCAAAAGTCCAGTCTCTTCATGTTATCAGCTGTGACAAGTGGAACCAATGATCTCTGACCAAGTATTCTCGTTGAATAGACCTTATAATTTCCATGTAGAAAACTATGATACATTTTCTGTGAGAATTCTGCTAAAAGATTATCTCAGACAGTTTCCCCACGAGTAGAATGTTACAGCATCATTCATAACAAGTGGTAAAATTTCCTGTGGGAATCATTTTCTATCAAACATTGCAGGATCGACAGGAGATCGACAAACTAAAGATTCAAGTACTACGTACTGGATGGAAAGCTTGAAATCATGTGATCTCTTTTAATTTAGGGGCCTTTTCACGTCCTTCACAATCTACTGCCATCGCTTCTTCCAAATGATGCATCTTTGATGCCCTAGTGGCTTCCAAGCAATCGGAACATTGCAAATGGATTTTTACAGCCTGACGCCTGCACAGACTTCAGCCTGATAACGCCATCTTTTCACCATGGAAACGATCACTTCCTCTTCAGACATAACTGCCCTGTTGCAAAAGTGACATCCTTGGCAACGTGACTTGGAAA
>NW_023616186.1:0-40001 GCF_013339695.2 Rhipicephalus sanguineus
TCGCGGATGCTTGTCTGTTTTCGAGCAGAAATTCACGCGGACACAATTTTTCTGAGCCCTTCAAGGTGCTAAGCAGCTCGCATGATGTCTGCAGTACCGCAAAAGTTTCACCCGTCATCCACGCTTTTCGGTTGGCACGGTAATCCACGGGAAGATTGTTCATGTTCTTAAAGCAGCGTGGCTTTTGAACCTTTCCGATAACGAGAAGCGGCAAGCGCTCTGTTCCCGTCAGGTAGGGGGATTAAAAGTACGGTTACTCGTTCCTTGCTTCTTGCCGCCGATTGAAGGATCCCCTTTCATCACTCTTCATCACTTCTTGTCGGGAGAGCCCATTATTCAGAGCACGCAAAATTTCTACTTTGGTGGTGAAGTCCTTGGCCTCGTACTTGGGCCGCTTCGGCGGCGTTGCCATCGGCGGGGAGTGCGGTCACACGAGAAGTCAGCACAAAAGCACCAGCAACAATCAAGCTAAAGGAGCCGTTCCTCGATAAATCGGCGATCAACGATGCAGCGCACCAACGGGAACAAAGCAACAAAACCCACACGCGAAAAAAAGGCGTTCAACCAGTCTTAATCCAAGCCAAGTCGATAATTGATGTCCATGGCGATGCTGCGTTTGAGCTTCACTTTTGTTCCGAATTGTTCTTTTTTCGTTTTCGAGCCTCGCCAGCGGCCCGAAAGTCGCCGAATTATCCGATTTGCGGTCAAATCTGTCCGAAATAACGAGCGCCCAGTCTCATAGAGTGATGCGTATATTTACAGGGACCAGATGACGTGTCCGAATTAACCGATTTTCCGAATTAACGAGAGTCGAATTAACGAGCTTTTACTGTACTTCGAAGTGAAATTGCAGTAAAAAAAGTTAGAGAGGATTCCTAAGCACATTCTTATGAGATAGCAACATGAAAGTGTTTCTTTTCGCTAGGTTGATGAAGCACTGGCGGAGTGGTGTTTCATGGTTGTCTTATCAAGAATGAGGCAATGTAGAGGCCGAATTGTATTTATGTACATGATTTGGTGCAACCAAAGTGTTGCCGACAACACTTTACATGTGATAGGCAAATATGCCATTTCCTAAGCCTCTCCACCTCTTTCAACTTCTGTGGAAGCCCAACTGATGTGGCGGACAAGGGTGTGCTCCCTTCAAGTCCAGAGTTTCAAATCTGCCTCGTAGATGTTGATATATAACAACATCTGAAATTTTTTATGCTACAAAGCTTCGGCTTCCGATTTTTCGGACTTCCTGCCCAAATATCAGCTCCTAAACGGCATTAATTGAGCCCCCACTTCTGCCACATCTTTCATCTCCATGTTGGAACCAGCGTTTTCTTGAGTTAATACATTGGCGACCGTAGCAGAGCTTGAAAAGAAACTTTGCCGCAATACCGGGGTGTCATGAGGTGAAGCATATTGAAAATCTAGGGACCACTTCCAATCGGACGTTGACCGTGTCTTGGCAAAGTTCGACCGTAACGGAGCTTGAAAGGCAGCTTTGCCGCAATACCGAGTTGTGATGAGGTGAAGCATATTGAAAATCTAGGGACCGCTTCCAATCGGACGTTGACTGCGTCTTGGCAAAGTTCGACCGTAACGGAGCTTGAAAGGCAGCTTTGCCGCAATACCGGGTTGTGATGAGGTGAAGCATATTGAAAATCTAGGGACCGCTTCCAATTGGACGTTGACCGCGTCTTGGCAAAGTTCGAGCGTAACGGAGCTTGAAAGGCAGCTTTGCCGCCATACCGTGTTGTGATGAGGTGAAGCATATTGAAACTCTAAGGACCATTTCCAATCGGACGTTGACTGCGTCTTGGAAAAGTTTGACCAACGGAGCTTGAAAGGCAGCTTTGCCGCAATACGAGAATGTAATGAGGTGAAGCATATTAAAAATCTGAAGGGGTCACTTTCAATCGGACGTTGACTGTATTTGTTTTTGGGAAGTTCGAATAGTTCGAATAGTAAAATTCCAGTGCGAATCGAATCGAATAGCAAACACTATTCGAAAAATATTCGAAATTTCGAATATTCGCACACCCCTACTGATTTGCTATATACACTCAAACCTCATAACAAAGTCACATCTGCCACGAAAATAACTTAGTTATATCCGAAAATTCGTTATAAACGTTTATTTGTAACACTATCTATGACAAAACTATTCTTCACTTACTTCGTTATAACCCATAATTCGTTATATCCGTGTTTGTTATATCGAGGATGAGTGTACTTCAATTCACTTCCGACTACACTCGGTTACAACCTAATTAAAAATGTCCGCTCCGCCCACAGCCATTACTGTCCCTCCCACAGAGAATTTGCATAAGCACTTCTTCTAATACCATTTAATCATTTTGGTGCCGTCAAGAACTTCTCGAGCATTTCAGATAGTTGACTTTCTGATACAAACATATTGTTACGAATATATTTAACTTGTTTACAGTATGGAATAGTCCAGCAGTCAAGATGGCGGTTGTGTATCTTCAGAACACCGACACGTCGTCTGCCTCCTCTTCGCACACCTCCCCAGTCATAGCTGCAACCCCGCTACATCGACCTCCGGCGGCGAAAGCGCCGACTCGGCGCTTGTTAGCAGGTGGTGGGCGAAAGGTACGGCTTCAGGCGAGCGACGTGGACGACGTTGGAAGACGTAGAGGGCGCCGTATGGTCCAGAGGGGCGATGTCATAGGTGACCTCAGTCACCTGGCGTAGCACACGGTAAGGGCCGGAGTACTTGGGCAGAAGTTTTTCGGCCAGGCCAACATGCCGAGACGGAGACCACAGGAGAACGAGGTCACCCGGATTGAAGCGAACGTTCCGGTGGCAACTGTCGTATGTATGTTTCTGGCGGAGTTGCGAGTCCGAAAGGCGTCGATGGGCGATCTGACGGGCCTTTTCGGCTGTGCTAATAGCGTGGCGAGCATATTCGGTGGACAGGTGGGCAGGGGTGGGTACGAGCGTGTCGAACGGCAAGGTCGGTTCTCTTCCATACAAAAGGTAAAAGGGAGAATATCCAGCAGTGTCGTGGCGCGAGCTGTTGTACGCAAAAGTGACAAAGGGTAGCGCAACGTCCCAGTCGCGATGATCAGTCGAGACATACATGGCGAGCATGTCAGTGAGCGTGCGATTCAAACGTTCTGTGAGTCCGTTCGTTTGGGGATGATAGGCCGTCGTAAGCTTGTGCTTGGTTGCACAAGACCGAAGTAGGTCCTCGATTACCTTGGATAAAAAGTAACGACCTCGGTCCGTGATAAGTTGACGAGGAGCGCCGTGATGTAAGATGTCTTATATCAAAAACTCGGCGACGTCTGTAGCGCAGCTGCTCGGGAGAGGTCTCGTAATGGTAAAACGGGTCGAATAATCCGTAGCGACGGCGACCCATCTGTTACCGTTGTTAGAAAGTGGGAAGGGTCCCAAAAGGTCGAGGCCGACAAGAAAAAAAGGCTCAGCAGGTACGTCTATAGGTTGAAGGAGCCCGGCGGGATGCACAGCTGGCCTTTTCCGGCGTTGGCACGACTCGCAAGAAGCGACATAACGATGTACGGAACGGTAGAGGCCGGGCCAGAAAAAGCGTCGGCGGACACGGTCGTACGTTCTGGCAACACCAAGATGGCCGGCCGTTGGTACATCATGTAGTTGCTGAAGTACGGTCGAGCGGAGATGAGTGGGTACTACAACTAGTAGTTCCTGTCCCACTGGGCGCATGTTCCGGCGGTATAAAATGCCGTCGATGATGACGAACATGCGAAGCGAACTGTCCGTCGAGTCAGTATTCAGGCGGGTGATTAGATCTCGTAGGGACGCGTCACGCTGTTGCTCGTCACCGATGTTGCCGAAAGCGGAGAGCGAGGAAATACAGATGGACGTGTCATCCGTTACGAGGTCTGGATCGTCGACGGGGTACCGAGAAAGGCAGTCGGCGTCTTGGTGTAGACGGCCGGACTTGTAGACCACTGTGTACGTGAATTCCTGGAGGCGTAGAGCCCAACGAGCTAGGCGCCCTGTTGGATCTTTGAGTGCTGAAAGCCAGCATAGAGCGTGGTGGTCTGTGGTAACGGTGAAAGGTCGACCATATAAATAGGGGCGGAATTTACCAACTGCCCATACAAGCGCCAGGCACTCGCGCTCAGTAATAGAGTAATTGCGTTCGGCAGGAGAAAGGAGCCGGCTGGCATACGCAAGAACTCTATCATGACCGGATTGACGCTGGGCTAACACAGCGCCAATGCCGTAACCACTAGCGTCGGTGCGCACCTCGGTTGGAGCGGACGCGTCGAAGTGGGCGAGGATCGGTGGTGTGGTGAGCAGCGTAATGAGGCGGGAAAAAGCACTGGCTTGGTCAGGACCACCCCACCAAAATGGCACATCCTTCTTGAGAAGGTCAGTGAGGGGGCGGGCAATATTTGCGAAGTTTCGGACGAATCGTCGGAAATATGAGCATAGGCCCACAAAACTTCGAACGTCTTTGGCACAAGTTGGTACGGGAAAATCGAGGACAGCGCGAACTTTGTCGGGATCGGTTCGGATGCCAGATGAGTCGACGAGATGCCCCAGAATAGCAACTTGGCGATGGCCAAAGTGGCACTTCGATGAATTAAGTTGTAGCCCAGCCGCACGAAACACGGAAAGAATAGACGAAAGTCGGTCGAGGTGAGACTCAAAGGAGGGAGCAAATACAATGACGTCGTCCAGGTAACAAAGGCAGATAGACCATTTAAAGCTGCGCAAAAGCGTGTCCATCATCCGCTCGAACGTGGCCGGCGCATTGCACAAACCGAACGGCATGACTCTGAATTGGTAGAGACCGTCAGGCGTTACAAAGGCGGTCTTCTCACGGTCGAGGTCGTCTACGGCGATTTGCCAGTAACCAGAGCGTAGGTCTATCGAAGAAAAATAGGTAGCACCATGAAGGCAGTCCAAGGCGTCATCGATACGAGGAAGCGGGTAGACATCCTTTTTGGTGATCTTGTTTAAATGCCAATAATCCACGCAGAAACGCCAGGTGTTGTCTTTCTTTTTAACTAAGACTACAGGGGAAGCCCACGGACTCGAAGAAGGCTCAATAATGCCTTTTGTGAGCATCTTATCGACCTCCTGTTGAATAACTTGGCGCTCTGATGGTGAAACTCGGTAAGGACGCCTGTGAATTGGAGCTGCATCACCAGTATCTATGCGGTGCTTGACTTGCGAGGTTTGACCTAAGGGCCTACCGTCAAAGTCAAATATGTCAGAGTAGGTCGTAAGGAGATCACTGAGGTCTCTAACTTGAGAGGGCAAAAGGTCTAAGGCAATCATCTTGGTTATGTCGTTGTGCAGTGTAGAAGAGGGGACTGCGTCGACTCTGTGCGGGTTTGGAGAGACGACAGCGGGCAGTTCGGGTGACACCGATGAGATCTGGCACTCGTACGACGGTGACAGAGTAGCGAGAGCAATGCCTTGTGGTAGGACTTGAGGGCTCAATCCGAAGTTCAGAAGAGGAAGGCACGTCTTGTTCGCTGTAATAGTTACAACTGTGTACGGAGAGGAGACGTTGCGGGCCAGTAGAACACTGGGAGAGGGAGAGACCACGTAATCCCCATCCGGTACACTGGGATATGGTTCAACAGCAACGCAAGTCAGGGCTTGTGGTGGCAGACGAACAGCCTCAGCACACGAAAGTTTCATCTGAACCACCTCCGACACGTCGGCGGACGCAGGCAAGTCAAGTTGTACAACACCGGCCGAGCAGTCAATGACAGCAGAGTGGTCAGACAAGAAATCGAGTCCGAGGATGACATCATGAGGACAATGAGCGAGAACATGAAACATAACGGACGTCTGGCGGTCGGAGAACCTCACACGTGCCGTGCACATTCCGAGTACAGCCGGAGTTCCTCCACTAGCGACACGTACAAATAGGGACTCGGGCGGCGTAAGGACCTTATTTAATCGTGCACGGAGATCAGAGCTCATAATAGAAATATGTGCGCCGGTATCAATGAGGGCAGTCACAGGCACGCCATCCACTTCCACAGCAAGCAGGTTCTGGTCCGTAGTGAGGGTCAGCAGAGGGTTTTCAGGTCGGGGGTCGAATGCAGCATCACCTCCGGGAGCTGCATTGCTCAGTTTTCCGAGTATGGGCGTCCAGTAGGGCGAGGCGACGAATGACGACGGGGCTGAGGTGACCGGGAGCGACGATCGTGTGGGGACGGCGAACGGCTGGAGCGTCGGACCGATGTCGTCGGAGCCTCATCGTATGGTGCACCGTCGCGAGCGGGAAAATGCAGGGGTCGGTGGTTGTCGTCACGTCGACAGCCAGCAAACGAGCGAGACGGAAAGGTGCGAGAACGACAGTAGCGGGAAATATGTCCTACACCGTGGCAACGAAAGCAGATCGGCTTGTTGTCCTGCGTTCTCCACTGGGCAGGGTCACGATAGTGGCGAAACATTTCCAGTGCACGAGGAGGCGTTATGGAACTGACACGAGGTTCTGTCAACGAACATACCGGCTGCAGTCCGACATTTGCAAGCTCCTCCCTCACAACCTGCTGGATCAACGAGATCGTTGGTCGAGGATCATCAGATGGCCGCGTCAGGAAAGATGATGGCAACGCCGCCTCGATTTCTCGGCGCACGATGCGAACTACGCTCTCGTTGGTAGGCGGTTGACCGCATGGCGGCTGAAGGTCCTCGCAGGATGATGTAGCGGCCGTGTTCGGAAGTCGCATGAAATGCTGGGCAATGCGGCGACTCTTCAGCTCTTCGAACCGGCGGCACTCTTTGATGATGTCGTCCACGGTTGAGCAGTCTTTAGACACAAGTAAATTAAAAGCGTCGTCCGCAATTCCCTTGAGCAAATGGCTTACTTTGTCGCCCTCTGACATGTTGGCGTCGACACGACGGCAAAGGGCCAGGACGTCAAGGATGTAGGAGACGTATGATTCGGTGGAAGTTTGTGCCCGACAGGAGAGTTCTTTAGAAGCGGCCCGCTGGCGTCCGACGGCTCTACCAAATAGGTCGCGAAGCTTCTGTTTACAGGCATCCCAACTTGTTAAGTCAGCTTCATGAGCCTGAAACCACGCGCCTGCTGTTCCGCAGAGATAGGAGTCAACGTTGGCGAGCATCATTGTAGGGTCCCACCTGTAGACTGCTGCAAACCGCTCGTACTTCGCAATCCAGTCATCGACGTCAACGTGGTCGGTGCCGCAGAAGTTACCGGGATCGCGCGGTTGAGTCAATACGACCGGCTGTACCGGCTGTACCGGCTGTACCGGTTGTACCGGAGTCACGGTCGAAGCGGCAGCAGCAGAGTTGCTTTCTGTTGACATATTGAGGCCGTCCAGGACACGTCCGCTGCGGAGTTCCGTCTTTCGTAGGACCCAGCACCTCCACCAAAATGTTACGAATATATTTAACTTGTTTACAGTATGGAATAGTCCAGCAGTCAAGATGGCGGTTGTGTATCTTCAGAACACCGACACGTCGTCTGCCTCCTCTTCGCACACCTCCCCAGTCATAGCTGCAACCCCGCTACAATATGTCCGCGTTGCTGGTTTCAGGTCGGAAAGCTGAACGTCCTGGTAAATTTCGTCAGGGATGCAGATGTCGCCGCTCAGCCAAACGTAATGTTTTAGGTAGCAACGACGAACCTTTAGCTCTCAATATGCATAGTATTTACATTAGCCGAGAAAAAGTACTTACGGTTCGAGTGGAAACCAGCAAGCATGGCTGTTTTTCACAGGTGAAGTGCAGGCGCGCTGTAGTGGGTGGAGCTGATATTTCTTTCTTAGGTTGTAAACAAGTATACCAAATTTCAAACTGCAAATTTACTAGATTATTGCACCTAGTTCTCCATCATTCTCGAATGTGTTTCCATTCTCCCGACATCCATTCCGTTACGCCAATAAATTATCTGTTGTTTAGGATGTTACAGGCTTCAAAAGCTTCTCGAACGCACTGACAAACAAGAACACGTCCCCTCATCATCCCCCCTCCTCGCAGACAAAAGTATTGAACTATCAGTCCTGCTGATATGTTATTTTTTTTTGCAAGTGTCACCCTCCTCATGTTTATACATATGCTATTATTGCAAACAAAGCAAGATCTACACCTCATCCTGCGTTCACGGTGTCCAAAATAATGCCGTTTGACAGAATGTACCAGCCAGCCCACATGAGCACGCTGCCTGTTATCTACCCTACATGCGAAATGGCCTTCTAAACTGCATTCCTTCTTCATCTTGGGCAGAGCACTGCCTACCCGTGTTTGCTCTCTAATCAATGCCTTTGCTTCATGTCACGTCTCTAGCTTCTTCTTCGATCAGTCGCTGCAAAGCCCTTGGCATCTTATCAAGCCCCAAAGTTTTTGTCAGTACTACTGGTAGGATACAACGATTGTTAGCCATCACTAAAATGTGGTATCCATTGTACAATCACATTGCTATGCAAGTCATAATGATCAGGTTATACAGTACAAGGCAAACTGCATAAACTTGACAAAACAGACGACCACGTTGTGTGTAAGGCAAAGTCAGTGACAAAGTGTAGCCATTGTACTCACGGCACGGCTGAGCTGATTGTTGATCATCAGTAGGATGAACGAGTCTGCACAGGTTGGGGACGTGACCACCTAGACAAGAGAAAGGAATCAATTGGTTCATTCATTCAGAGGGTTTAAAACATGCAAGAGCAATGCTGCGATTATAGGAGGCCACATGGCACAGGGCTTCCAATGAATTTTGACTGCCTGGAGCTCTTCTTTACGAACATAAATACATACAAATAGGAAGTACAAGAGCATTTCTTCAGCACTTAACAAAATACGGCCACCATGTCGGAAATCGAACCCACAACCTCATGCTCAGGAGCCAAATTACTATGGCCCTCACCCCCTCCAGATTCCAATCAGACCTGTCAGTGAAATTTGATTGCACAATATTTATTGCATTGTTAGAATTGTGAAAAGTGTAACAATGCAGAAGCGCGAGAAATTTTCAACCCTTCGGTGAGTTTTGTCAACCTTGCAGAATATGAAACACTGATTATATCGTGTCTAGCATGCTCAGAAAGTGCCCATCCAGAGTCACGAAAAAATGTGCCCGATGCAGCGCACAGCGAGAAACGAGGAAGGCAGAGCTGTTATACGTCAGCACACTAGCACTGAGAGCAAGCGCTGAGCCGTCCACTTTCCAACTCACTTTACAAAGTTCGTGTGGGCGCCGCGTTGACTCCTGACATCCGGGCTGCATGGACATCCGGTGCACAGCCTCCCCCAACGACATGCCCCTTCTGCGTTGCTCCAGCGACAGAGGCAACGATCGATCACCTACTTGGGACCTGTCCGGGTCTTCACAAGGCTCGCACCCGCCACCTACGAGGCCTTGACTACCGCCCCGGTCGACCACCCGACTTAACGCGCTGGACGCACGGGCCGTTGCATCGACCGCTCCTGGCCTTTATCAGCGAATCTGAACTCTTTCCTTTTATTTAACTTATGCCGTAGGGCATACTGGCGCCAATAAAAAAAAAAAAAAAAGTGCAGATACATTGTTCACAAGCTCGTAACAAAAATCCAATCCGAAGTGTTCCAACATACAGCTAAATCCTCCAGCAACAAAAGTGACGAGGAATACAGGAAAATCCCTTTTTTGAGTGAAATGAGATTAACAGACAGTAAATGTGCTGAAAAATGAAAGTTTACTGTGAAAATTCTAGCCCACTTTGGTGAGCTTTGCTTTATGCTATCCAGACTTGCATTGCTGACAGCACTAAGTTTGCCCCATGCATCAGTCAGTGATCGAGTCACTGACATGGAACTGTATTATTAGATAACTTTTTGGAATACGGCCACATCTGCGGTATGTCGAGGGACTTCACACTATGCGCTTCGGCGTAAACGTCATCATTATGCACTGGTTTTAAACGTACCAACAGTTAAAATGTAGTTGCGATGCATTCACGACTCAATCTCCATTGAGCCTAATGTATCGCTTGCCACATCATATGCCTACCGGGTGGTGCACACCACAATTGCATTTCATCACGCAAAGGCGAACTGTTCCTCTCAACTCAAAGTGTGGCTGATGCCACAACTTGACGCAAGAGATCTTCCACCTTCATGGTAAGGGCAGAGACCATGCTACTAAAGATTCCCATTTCTGCACAAGCACGGGGACGCCTGATAAGTATTGGAGCTGAACGAATGCACCGGTACAGCTTATCACTGACAACCCGATCAGACAAACATCTTCAACTATCTCCGTGGCAGCGCGTGTTTTGTATGCTGTTGTAAGGGCATACTGCACACTCTTAAAGGGACACTAAAGAGCAAAACGATTTTTCTCGCATTAGTAAAGCAGTCTTCCACGATACCAAAAACACCACGCTTGCTGTCAGAAGACGCTTAATAAGCGAGAAAACGCGCAAAAAGAAAATACAGGTGGCGACGCCACCTTGGAATTCCCGCACCATTTGCGGTGACGTCACATATTTTTGACGGCGCCTGCTTAGGCCTACGTAGTTCCTAAATGGTTAAATCGAAGTACATTGTCCTCTGAGGGGGCCAGAGACCTGACATAACGAGTTTGTGGAAATTTCGTCGAGCCAGTGGCGCCAAAATACGTTAAATGCTCTTTGAAATGTTTTACGTCACGAATTACAAAGTTCGGCGCGAAATTTAAAAATGAAACTTTGAACTTGGTTTTCTCCTCTAATAATAAACCTATGGTGGTGAAATAAACTACACAAGAGTTCTCCGAGCACACTTTATCAATCTAAGCCAATTCATTGTTTCTCTTTAGTGTCCCTTTATTAGGCATCAACCCAGACACACTACACAGCCGTGTGCTACCACTGTACAGGATCGCTAGAAGAATGCATCACTTATGAAAGCAAGACACCGCACCCTAGCGCGATCGGGAGAAGCTCGAGCATGAGGAATCCTGCACACAAATTGGATCATACGATCATCACCACGTTGCAGTCCTGCATTTGAATAAAACGGGGCTGCCAGTGAATCCAGTGAAGTGGCACTCTTCGTTTGTTTTTCTTTTTTTTACTTAAATTTGCCTGTACTTTATTCATTACTATTATTTTTTAACATATGTGCACACCAGTATTCAGACCACAGTGTTGTTCCTGAGCACTTTAAATAAATTATCGATTGATTGACTAATTATGATTACTGAATCACTTCATACACAAAGAAAAAGGCAGGAAGGGTAAGATGAAGGCTTGCGATGAGAAATTCGTAAACAGGGGGTGTGTGCTGGCACCGACGTTTCGACAAGTGGATTTGTCTTTTTCAAGGCTGCAACTCATTTCGTAACTGATTTTATAACTGCAACTAATTTCGACTGCAAATGATCTTGAAATCAGTTGCAGCCTTGAAAAAAGACAAGTCCACTTGTCGAAACATCGGCTCCGGCACACAACTCCTGTTTACGAATTTCTACACGAAATACACGAAGATGCACACTCACCAGGTAGTGCACGTTGTTGTCAGGGCTGACAAAGAGGCAGTGGCAGTCACTGTAGCGTTGCATGAGCACACGTAGCAGGCCCCGGTACCAGCCAAAGTGAGAGGACAGCAGAGGCCCCAGTTGCGGGTCTACCTGGTCCAGCGGCACGGTCTTCACGTAGCCCAGCAGTTCAGTGAGCTCGGCAAAGGTGACTGAGGGGCGTGCCTGTTGGCGAGACACGACACTACGTGCTCAGCGAAGGCATCGGTGAAATGAATTTCATTTACGGTGGCAAATTTTAAAATTTATCACACCACACACACACACCTGTCTGAAACGGCTGCATTTTCCTCCCTATGGCACATGTGCTGTAGTTCTAATTGACCACCACTTATCTACCAATTCGACGCATAGTGTGACCTCCTGAACATATTTTTTTATATCTCAGTTATAACATCACCTACCTCACTCTTGAGTCTACACCATTTTCTTTCCAACCTTTCAACATTACACTTACATTTTTGTTGCTTTATCACCGGCTGGTCCCTTCTTATTCTTAACCATATTTGGTAGCATTCAAGTTTTCATATCACATGTTAGTACTCATATTTAGAAACACCGAAAGGAATGGCAAGCCGTCGATTAGCGTTCATTTTTAACACCACACAGTGATCTAGTGCACTGGCATGACTTATTGCATGGCAATAAGGAAATTAAATTACTTTAGGATTTTGTAGCCCGTCGATTTCTCAACAGCAAGTGCCACCCACAAGTCATATTCTTGGTAATGCCCTTTTCTTTTTTAATGGATGAAACATTGAGGAGGGGACAGGAACGGAATCACAAAAATTCTCCCAATTAAAATGCTTAGGGCGTGCAAGACGAAAAATTCATAATAATTTCTGGGGTTTTGCATGCCAAAACCATGATATGATTCAAGTACAGCAGCTATTGTCACAAACTCAGGGGTGAGACAGCTGAAACTGAATTGGGAGCAGTTTTTGGAGCAGCAAAATTTCGATTTTGGAGCAGAAGAACCTTGATTTGGAGCAGTTAGCGGCATTTAATATGTTGTCCTAGGAGCTTGAAAAAACAAATTTGTAGCAACTTGGAGGGACAAGCACATATTTTAATTGGCTTAGAATACACATAACACTGAAACAGCCTTTGCAGGAAGTTTTTTAAGCGGATTATTGCCACGTACGGACTACACTACCTTTTTACATACCCCGCAACCTATCTAGCCCGTGTAACAAACATGAAATAATTGAAAAAAGGTTCTGGAAACTACGTTCACCTCAAACATTTGAAACAAAAAAAAAAGCACCATGCTTATCAAAAATTTTAAAAATATTGTGATTGCACAAGAATTGTAGTTACATAGCAGTAGGCCTTTGCTTAAGATCAGTGACATGATTTAGCAGATTACTGCTTTGGCTTTTCGCACGTCTGCTTATTTAACTTTTCAAGCTTCCCAAGAGCTTCCTGTAGGTCAGTGTTACTCTTCGTCAAGAGAACATCACAATAAGCGCCTTCAGCTATCTGCTCGGCCGCGCTGTTGGCATAACGTCAAGCGTACTGCACACTTTTAACAGATGACAACAAAAGCGCGCTGCACCACCTTTCACTGACACAACTTGCGGGACCATCTTCAAGAGTGCGGTGCGGGTGCCAAGAAACCTCGCCACGCTGCTATCTCGTCAAACACGTGCGTATCGTACTGCAAGAGTAGCGCCACTGTAAGCATACTGTACGCTTTTATTGGGAGATGACACAAACGCGCTTCGCATTAGTCTTCTGTCACCTTCTCGTGCAAAACCGCTAGAGCAGGGGTTCTCAAACGTTCTGGCCTTCGGGAACCCAGGGATGCAATAGCCAAAATAGGATTTGGAGCAATTTTTGGAGCAGCAAAATGTTGCTTTTGGAGCACAAAAATCCAAATTTGGAGCAGGTTACGAAAAAAAACCTGAATTTTTTGCTCGAAATCCCAAATTTAGAGCAGTATAACAAAGAAGGCTTATTTTTAGAAAAGAAAACAAAAATATGTAAAAACCATTCAATCAACATCAGCTAATTCGTGCACAGTGCACGTGAACACTGCTATTTCAATATAAGCAGTGTTTTGAGCCGCCCCACAGTGTGAACAATGACTAAGTCCACATTAAAGGGCCCGTAAACAGGCTGCGACTTTTTTTTTACACCCGCCAAACAAGCTCGCTAATCCGTACAGTACACCGCGGCGATCACGTTTTCCGAATATTACAGCGCTGCGCGCCGCGCAGACCCTTCATTTCGAAAAACAATTCCTGCGCTTCTTTCCTACGCCTGACCAATCCTCCTCGTACGCGCAGTGACGTCAACTCGGCGATCGCCGAGTTGACGTAGCACTGAGCTCGTCGATTGGTCTAAACCAGGTCTCAACAAACAATTGTCAAGTAAACGTCAGTTCCTGTTCCCACCCACCGCTACGAAACTGCGCCTTGTTTTTTGGCCCTGCGGTGATGCGGTTTCGGCCACGCAGTTGTCGCGCGTATATTCCTCGCACTGCATAGCACCTGCACGCGCAATCGAGCGGGGAGAGGGGAATCTCCGGTAGCTCGGACGGGTCGCGCTTGCTCGCGCGGCAAGCGGGGTTCTCCAGGCTTTTCTCTCGCGCCCCTTCGACGTCTGGGAAAGCAAGCACGCATTCCTGCTGCATTGTGAACTGTGCACAAAGGTTTAAAATAGTGAAGAGCCGAAAACTGCCCGTCAAGTTACGGAGCACGTGCGACAATATAAACAATAAACAACCAGGAGCCGCAGCAAGCGGAAGGGCATTGCGACTGATCGAGCTCACCCATGACGTCAATTGTTGACGTCGTGTCACGTTGCCGAAGTGGGCGGAGTCACGACGACGGGCTGCGCCTTTCCCTTCATGTGGCGGAGAAGGGTGGTGAGGCCGCGCGGAAATTTGAAACCAGCTGAAACGGATGTTCTAACCCCTGTAACTTCCTTATTATAGCACGTACTCGCAAAATTCTTGCGGCAGCATGTTCACATAGCAAAAGTGCGCATATTTCTTTTCATTACAATTTTTGGACATCGGGGTTGTTTACTGGCCCTTTAACATTTGCAGGACCCGTCGAATAATTCGACAGGCACTGGAAATGCTAATGTGGACCTGCGAACCTGGCAACATGGAAATTTGGGAGATTCGTAAAGCAGGAGCAAGTGAGGGTAGCGAAAAAAGAAAACTGGCATACGCTTTTGTCTACTGTTTTTCAACTGAGGCCGCAGAAACGCCATACACAACAGCTCCAAATGATTGCCAATAATTTTGTAGACGTCAGCGATCATACTAGTACTCGTAATTACACGGCGCGTGCATGAATGAGTAATTAAGGAACAAAATGTGCTGTGTCCCTGACAGCTAGTTCTAACAGCCCCTTCTAAATCTAAGTATGCTTTTCCGCAGGACAACAGTGTACTGCGGCAAAAGTGGCTTAAAAAGCGTTCTGCACGCAATAATACAAGCGTCACGAAATTTGAGAAGTACTGTCCTTTTCTATTGCGATAACTATATGGATACTCTCGACGAGTTTTTCCCGTCATCTCCCGTATAAAGTCCAAATTGACAACATATCCCTGTGCATGGTATGTTCTACTGCGGGTAAAAGCGCGCGAATGCGATGCGGGTGACGAACGCGGCTGAAGCAGATATCAAACGAGCCAGCCCATCTCCGTCACCCGCAGGGCGTATGCGATAACACCACTCCGCTCAGGAAGCCTGCCACCAAAGCATAGAGGAAACGCCCCGTCTTGAACAAGCATGAAAAGACGCGAGAAGGGGGTGGGGGGTGCTGTTGTTTGTGTAGCAACTTTGATTTTAAGGCCGCGGTCGTGATCGCTGGCACACACGCTATCTCGGCAGCCATCAGCGGGTGGCTCGTATATCCTGCTACGTGCTGTGCTCTCAATGCGAAGACACTGTGCAGAAAGAGCATCTTTCCCTGGAGCGGCTGTATTCTCTTACACCAACGTTTTGTAGAGTTACGCGAGATCGGATACAAAAGAGTTTGCTGCCAGCCTCACTTCGTATAACATTACAATTTGTTGCTATCGCATTCACTGCTTCGTCCTTGCAGTGAAACTGAGTTTTTTTTTTTCTTTCGCGAGGGGTTAGGGTTAGGGTCTGCGCGTCTGTATTGGATGACGATGCCCACACTGCAAATGACCAACGTGGCCTCCATTTCTTGCTCAAATTTGCGCAACTGAGAAAATTTTAAGCTGGTCGGGCATGTTGGCACAGCGTGGCACAATTTTAACCAATTTCACGGTTTTGACTCAGCTTGGCGCAAAAATAAGGAATTGTATCAAATAGTGAAATTGACGCAGCTGTTGCATCCCTGGGAACCCCAAAGGCTTTTCCAGAGTGAAGCGTAACCCCTAACTTTTTCTTGAGCATGAAGACAATCGAAAAAACAAGGGGGGGGGGGGTGACAACGCCTTTCGACGCATGCAACCACAGCATTAATACTACCCGCGTTGGCCTGTTCTCTTTTGTTTAATATCGAACGCCATCGCCGTTGACGTAGGACTCCCGATAATACATAGAATTGCGATTCCCCCCTGTGCCGCTCCGCAAGTCGTGTAAAACACCCACCAACCATACACTAAATGCTTCAGGTGCTGCGAAGTGCAAGCAATGTGTTCACACAAACGAAACACTCTCGACCGATACACTGGTCGTAAAGCTAAGCCTAAATGCTCGTGTAGCCCACAGCCGACATGAAGTGATGCCTCTTAGGCATATCAAAGCGCTCGTTGCACATTTTGATTACAAAACCGACCTAGAGCAGTGGCAAATCACCGTGTATGAAAACTGTGCCACATGATAGCCAATGCGCCACGAGCCACGAATAAAGCGCCGAAATGCCCGTTAACCCTTTGCGGTCCGTTGTCGGGCAGCGCCCGACAACGCAACACGGCCGTAGCGGTCCGCTGTCGGGCCCCGCCCGACAAGGGTGTTCGTGGTTTAAATTTTGCTGTTTTCTCACCGCGAGTCGCGCGCATTTTTTGTATACATGAAGGGCCATCTCTTGAGGAATAAGTGAGCTTTGTTTGTTGAGGTTTTACTTTTTTGACACTAGGGTGCAGCACTATGATCAGCACGGGGCCTAGAGCGTACCCACTCGCGCGCGCGGTTCGCTGAGAAGCATGGCCACGTTTTCACCGCGTGCGTTTTACGGCGGTGCTTTTAGCGAAAGCGAGGATGACTTTAGTGAGGAAGAGAATTACGTGCCTCCACCAGACAGTGATGACAGTGATTCGACAGAAGTGAGTGACGAAGACGACGACGGCGGCGGTGGAAACCTGCAGTAATAACCCTGGCCTGCACACAGGGGAATGCTTTGAGCGGTATCATACGTTGCCCAAATATCACTAAAAGAGTTGCCTGCAGAATGCAGGAGCAAAAATAAATATCCTGTGCGTTTCTCTTCCACAGCTTGTGTTTTTATTCGCGGCGCCAGAAACTGGCGAAATAGTTTCGGACCGCTAGAGCCGGAAAGTGGGTAAAGGTTTTGGACCGCAAAGGGTTAATATCGTTTGAACTGGTTTGAACGCTCACAAGCAAGAATTGATTACCAGCGCTCTGCGCGTTGCCACCACGGGTTCGCAAATTGTGCAAGTTTCATGGTGCGCACTAGACGACGAGTCTTTAATGCTGCTACCACGCGGGTGTCTCACTGCCTCCATACACTCGATGTGCAGATGCGGCGTGCGATGGCTTCGTTAAATGCAAAATGCAATGCAAATTTCCTTGTCGAAATAAATAAATTAGTTGCTAATGGGTGTAAAACGGGAGCTGGTTGCATTCGTTCTGGCCGCTTGTGGATCCCTAAGATGTCCTTCATGGAACACTGAGAACACATGCGCTACAGCATCGTGGAAACGAGTCGCATGCAGGAAGCTAGTTGACACAGTGCTGGCGCAACAAGGTACTCGCCCACGGCAACCGCACGCGTAGGTGACCACACGCAGCAGCGTCAACATGAAAACCGCAACGACCGGAGGAACACGCTAAGCACAACAAACAATGTGAGAGTCAACCCCGCTACGCATGCCACTCGATAAGTTCTTGCTAAACAACAGCAGCGCCAGAGCACACAGCCTAGAGAGTAGAAGCAGCACGCTCAGGGCATGGGAGCACGTTCTTATGGGGTCACACATACTTACAACAGTCCAGAGGAGATTATGGCAGCACCCTGGGAGCCTTCATTAGAAAGGTGCATAGAAGAAACACGTTTGGGCGTGTCTGTGTGGTCGGCGGACGTCTTATTTTCATGGTATTCCTGGCACTGCTTGGAAAATCATGTCAACTCGGCCTTTTTTCCCCACTGAAGCTGACGCGGGCATAAAAATCCTTGCTTTTGAGGCTGTTTTGGAGTAGTGTGGCGCAATTTTTGCGATTTTTATGCTTTTGGTGCAGCTTGGCACAGCTGTCTCACCCCTGTAAACCAGAAGTGCACGAAGTGTTTGGGCTCATTAAAATGCATTCATACTAGTGCAACTTTTGTTGCTTTGAAGAACAACCGCATGGTTCTAGCTCCACTACTACTTTGAAGCATACGCTGCCTCTGGCAACTTTGCAGCAGTGCATAATTGCAAGCACAAACTACTTACTTTCCACTTTCCATAACATCTGTCCACAACATTATGCGTAACCCACCATACAATTCATTACACGCAATATCCAAAGCCCGCACATTTCCCGACAGAAAAACCACTCTGAACGGCCTGGAAATGACTGGGTAAAAAGTCCCGCAAGCATCACACTTTTCTCGTTCCTGCATTTTCTTTCCCAATCAATAAGTTACGAACTCACTATTATTCCATACTTCATACGGTTCTGCACTGATTAGCGCACTTACAGTGTTCTCTCGGACTGTGGTGCTGGCGTCGTCGGAGTTCTTGTGACGCCACAGCAGGCACTTCCAGAGGTAGTCGCGTCGGCAGTGGAGCGAAGCCTGCGCCACCACTTCGCGCAGATGGTCAGTGACAGCCGTCGCCTGCTCAGACATTACCTGCAAGCCAACGAAATTATATTTGTAGTTACCACAGTCTCACCAAACATGGCAGTACACTATCAGGTAACCCAGATTTCCCAATTCTTGGATTAAAGGTATCAATCCTAGCTGAACTCCTAAGCTTTTCAAATCAAATTAAATCAAAATTTGTTTTATTCAGACGAAGTTAGTGAGAATGCGTACAAAATACTTGGACCAATAGCCTACGTGGCTACAGCTGGTCCAACATAAAAAGTACATAAAGGTTAGCAACGCACATGATAGGTCATGAAATGGTCGGCTTTATACATATGCAAATTTTAATGAGATACACTCGTACCTCGATATAGTGAATACGGATATAACGGATTATCGGTTATAAAAATGTAAATGAATATAAAAAATGAGAAATGAAAAAGTAAATTTTTCATTTACTTCATTATAACCGATAATTCGTTATATCTGTGTCCATTATGTCGAGGTTTCAGTGAACAATGACACCTGTGTGTGCCCAAAAACAGCAGCACCAGCAAAGTTTGTTGACCACTCACAGCCATGGCCCCATGAATGTGAAGCATCTTTTTAACCACGGGTATCAACCAGTTTGCACAATACGTCAATTTAGGAGCAGGCAATTAGTGAAAGCAAAATCGTCGCCAAATTCCGTAGGTATACAACTGAGCTGAAGCACAAGAATGAGCAAAAGCAAGTGTAAAAAGTAGAGCTGTGCGAATAGCAAAATTTCGGGTGCGAAGCAAATTCAAACACTGAAGTGTGAGTGCGAATCGAATCAAATATTTTTCTAATATTTCTCGAATATTTTTTTAATACTTCAAAGCAAAATTGCAGAAAAAAAAAGTTGGAGAAGATTCCTAAGCATATTCTTATGAGATAGCAACATGAAAGTGTTCCTTTTCGTTAGGTTGATGAAGCGCTGGCGGGGTGGTGTTTCATAGTTGTCTGATCAAGAATGAGGCAATATAGAGGCGGTATTGTATTTATGTACACGATTTGGTGCAACCAAAGTGTTGCCGACAACACTTTACACGTGATAGGCAAAGATGCCATTTCCTCAGCCTCTCCTCCTCTTTCAACTTCTGTGGAATCCCAACTGATGTGACGGACAAAGGTGTGCTCCCTTCAAGTCCGGAGTTCCAAGGTTGCCTCGTAGATGTCGATATACAAGAACATCTGAAATTTTGGATGCTAAAAAGCTTCGGCGTCCTATTTTTCAGACTTCCTGCCCAAATTTTAGGTCCAAAACCGCAATAATTGAGCCCCCACCTCTGCCACATTTTTCATCTCCATGTTGGAACCAGCATTTTCTTGAGTTAATACATTTGCGACGGTAGCGGAGCTTGAAAGGCAGTTTTGCCACAATACGAGAGTGTAATGAGGTGAAGCATATCTGAAGGGGTCCCTTTCAATCGGACGTTGACCGTATTTGTTGTCGGGAAGTTCGAATTGTTCGAATAGTAAAATTCCAGTGCGAATTGAATCGAATAACAAACACAATTAAAAAAATATTCGAAATTTCGAATATTTGCACACCCCTAGTAAATAGTTTGAAGCTGCTAGTAAGATTTCGGACCCACATAATGTTTTTTTCCAGACATTGTGTCTTAGCGTCCTAGTAACTGAAAAAGAGGTCAAAGATTGCTTTTCACATCATCTCTCTGTGATTGCCGAATGAAGTAAATCAAGCGCTTGCACAACAGTTTACAAAGTTTGTGTAAGGCAGCTAAAACTACGTCGTCACCTTTTGCATGAGTGTTTCGTGGGAGCTGTAATAGCCAAGGTAGGCCACTTCCTCCTCACAGATTCCTCGGAAGGATGTCTTTCGTGACCTGAAGATAAAGACAGTTTAAGAAAATAGCAGCTGTAATTAACTTTTTTTCGATATTTCGCATCAAATGTACTACAAAAGGGCAGGTGATTTCGTAGATCCTAAGTCACGCTGTGTATATCTGTAGCAGCTTTAATAAAGAAACAAGCATGAGGATATTGTGACAACTACACAGTAACTTGGCTCGGAATACGCATAAGCCTCGAGACACTACCTTCACAATGGCAAGGATGTTTCGATACAGTTACCATATTTTCTTGCATATTTCTTTCATCGCCCGTATAAACTTGAGATAAAACGTATAAAAATAAAAACTTGTTAATTGTGCTTTTGTCCAGTCAACTTGTGTACCCGTCCTGTTTCTTTCGTTTATGACATTAAGGGGGGAGGTGGGGATCGAAGCTGAAATTCTTTATTTTTTGTAGTAGAACAATGAAATTTGGCATGCTTAATGGGAAGTGCATTGAATGATTACTTACAAAGTTTCATTAAGATATCTCCAGAAGTTCTGACATTATAAATTTTTACTTGCATCATTGTTGTACCAAACTTGCAGAAAGCCTGGCGTGACAACAAAGCATGGTAAAAGCCCAAAGTTTCCCTTATATTTTAGCCATAGGAATGGTTCATGCTATGACATTCTCCAAATATTTTTATTACCCCGATTTTTTTTTTACATGGAACATTACATCCATGTTTGCCTAATGCATTCGTTATTGTCATGTCAAATTAGCTGAAGAGTAAAAAAACAAGAGAGTAATTCAAAAATATAGGAATGTCATAGCATAGAGAATTGACTCGGGAATAGAATGCAACAGACCTCATGAAAATCCATCAAGCCATAGTCGTGCTACGCTTTCTGCAAGCGGGACAGTCTGGTCAAAACACACTTCTGAGAAAATGGGCCCTAAAGTTGCACAGCCACTACATGTAAATCAAAATGCCCTGGGGCTGTAATATTTAGTGTCTTTGCTTGCAGAGGTTTTCTTATGCATTTTTCTGCACTACGTGCTTTCCTTTTTCTTTATTGGTTATTTTTGTCAGCTCTTTGAAGGGTGAGCCTATCAGGTTTAATGCCCAGACTTGCACGTTACAAGTCTGTGGCATGCAAATTTAGGTGTGCTGTGGCACTTATGGCCAAGACATTGGTGGTACAGGAATTTCTGAGTAGTACTTAATGAAGCGAGTTTGGCAGATAAAAATTCGTCCACTCCTTTACACAAGATCATTTGTCACCCCCGCCTTGATACGCTTCATCATTCACCCGGTCGTGGTAATGGTAGTCGGCGAGGCTTTCATTATTTCAGTACATTTACAAAAGCTTGCTGCGATACCATGCACGGCTTGAAGCGCGCCTAAATTACATCACCACTGAGTGCTTATTTCCCCGCGAAGTGCTCGGCCGCGGGGTTCGGGAAGTGTGTGCCCGATATGCTGGGTGGCGGCATTTGCTGGCGATGCGCAATATGCCAAGCCGCAGCGACCAAACATCGGCGTGCAATATGCTTGGCCTCGCATTGTGGGGTGCCGACACGTGAAATTGTCGTGGTGCTTCGAGCGATCGCTGTGTGACGAACTTGGAGAGATCGAGCGGCCGTGGCCGTGGAATCCGCGGCGCTGCTGATGCGTCAAATGCCGATCAGCGATTCCGAGCTGCCAGCGGGCAATATCATTAGTTGCTTGCAACAAAGCGCATTGCGGATTGTTCGCTTTCGCATGTCTGCTAGCACAATGTTCTTCCCCGCAAAGTTCAAATTCGTTGGCGCTGTGAACGTAGTTAGGCCTAGCCACGACTCCGAGCAGTAAGCACGGTCGCGGTGTACGCTGCCGCGGTGCCCGATGTTTCAAAGTTAGTCATATTCAATCACGAGCACAAAAAGTCGTCCCGCGGTGGTCTTCGTCACGAGGTCCGAGATGCCGACAGGCAGAACTCCTAACCGTGGGTCCCACGAGTGAACGCAATACAGGTCCGAGACGTACTTCTGCGATGTTCGCGAAGAGCGCATCGGGCTATCGCGGTCTGATGAATGAGGTGCAGCTGCTAACGCGTAGTTATCGTCGACCAGCAAACACAAAACGAGTGCGAACGCTTCAGTAATTAGCGTGATTTTCGACAGCCGTGACCCCGCAACGCGGAAGCAGCAGACGACGCACACCAGGAGCGACCATCGGACCAATGGCGAGGCGCGCTGGAGCATCATGGCAGCTGCAGCCAATCGGGGGCCTCAAAACGACCTTTAAACGTTTGCTTTTTGTGCGCTTGTTTTTAAATGGAGGAGCCAGCTGAGGCGGGGAATTTGAAGACGGAGAAATGCTCTTTCAGACGAGCCCTAGATGGTGGTGCTCGGTCGTGCCGTTACGGAGCTATAAATTTTTTAAAAACGCTTTCCTTTTTGCGATTTCCGCGATAATTTTCGCCACCTCAGCGGGCGCAACAATTTTTAATAGCTCTTCTACATGGTTTTCAGCGAAGATATTTTGGAATTAGATAGAAAAAGGGCTACAGAAACTGAAAATGTGATTTTCAGAAAATAGATTTTTTTGCCATTTTTCGCGATTTGATCCTCGCATCCCCCCTTAAAGGGACACTAAAGGCAAATATTAAGTCGACGTTGATTGTTGAAATAGCGGTCCAGAAACCTCGTAGCGCTGCTTTTGTGCCAAGGAAGTGCTTATTTCGAAATAAAATCACGTTTTTAGTGGTCCGCATTGCGTTAGCGCGCTTCAAATCTCCCGCCTGAAAATACGACTCTCCTACGTCACTGCTGCCGTGCCCAACGTTGCCCGCTTTTACTGCGCGGCCGCCGACACTAGTGGCAGCCGAGCGGAAGTAGCGGGACCCACAATAGCAACAACGGCGCTGCGGCAAAGACTTGCTCGGATGGGCACATTCAAAGCCGTCACCAAGTTGCGGTTGGTCTCGTAATCCTCAGTACGAAAGTGCAGCGAGCACACACGCAGAGGTTTTGACTGTTTAGCACACTGGCGAAACGGCATCACACTAAGCCACTTCGAGCGTAAGGGTTCATTCCGCGGCACCCAGTGAAAAGACACACCGGTTTCTTTGCTGCAGCACTGGCGTTGTGCACCATTCGGGCATCCGGCAATATCACACGCATGCGGCATTTTGTCGAACTTTCTGTCAGAGCGACTTTCACGAGCGCGCAAAACACGCACGGCAGTACGCGATCCCGAAACTACCACTGAGACGGGCGAGGCACAGTTCGGCGAAAACGGAACCTTTGAACCACGCGCGCCGTTCCC
Source organism: Rhipicephalus sanguineus (assembly GCF_013339695.2). Taxonomy (NCBI): domain Eukaryota; kingdom Metazoa; phylum Arthropoda; class Arachnida; order Ixodida; family Ixodidae; genus Rhipicephalus; species Rhipicephalus sanguineus. The sequence goes on from NW_023616186.1 coordinate 23,588, forward strand.
CATGGCAACGCCACGGAGGTTTTGTTTTCTATGAATCAAGCGGAAACGAACAAACAGCATTTTATTACGTCTTTTGATGCTCGGAATGTTCTTTTTTTACTGCTGCTAGTTTGATTACTAGTGATTTATTGTAGGCCGACTTCCCTACGTCATCGGGATCACTTCGAAAATGTCCCACTCGTGGCGCTCATCATGTGATACATTTAGCTTAATTTCTCGGTAAGTAGGGCACTGCTGTTGATAATATTGCCATTTTAGAAGTTGTCATACATTGGTCTTTCACTCTGACATAAATTGTTATTTGCCTTTAGTGTCCCTTTAAGCCCATGCGTTCTTGAAGACATCAAAGTGTGTCTACACTTCTGGAATCTATTACATGCATTGTTGCACGAGCGCATTTGTTGCTTTTTTTCTGCCCTTCGGTCTACGTCGCTGTTTTGGGTTGTTTGTCCAGGATGAAATTGTACAGAATTGCCTAAATTCCTACTTTACAGTTACTCACCTTGTGCCGCCTGCGTTGCTGCTTCCCAGCGAACTTGACGACGCCACGGAAGGAATGCCGACGGGTGCCATCGCCCCGGTACCGCCACTGCTCGTCAAGTCTTCCGGCGAAAGAACCAGCTGCTGAGGCAGAGTCGTCAGCGTTCGCACGCGCTCCACCGGCACGGTAGGAGGCACCACGCACGAGCTCCGCCTCGATGGTACCGCGCTGGTGGGCTGCGATGTGCCGGGCGTGCCTCCCAGTGCGCGGACGGGCCTGAAGCAGCCCTCAGTACCGTCACCGGTGCCGTCGGCATTTCCGGAGGTGCTGCTGCCGGGGGGTCCAGTGGTCGACGAAAACTTGGGAAAGAGCTCGCGCTGGCTAGTCAGAAGGATGTAGAAGCCGAGGGCAAGTAGGTTGTGTTCGACGAATGCCGGCGCCGTGTCGTGGATGGTGAGGATGCCAACGAAGAAGCTGTCAGTCTGCTGCACATCGTTGGCATCGCGATAGCTCACCTTCCGGTTGGAGATCTCGACCAGGGCGTACTCTGTGTCCTGCGAGCAGCAGTTACGTACAATTTTCATGGTACATAAGAAAATGTGCTAGGTGCTGTGCTGTTAGTGAAGTCATCGGAGCTGTTGCTTGCTCAAACAAAGGGATAATGCAGTTACCAGGCAGCAACCATGCGGGAGAACGAAGCAGGCACGGGGGGTCCGAGGCTCAGAACTCTTTCTTATTGTTGGCTGACATGGTTTTATCCAACGACCCCCGTGACAATTACAACACACAACCAATTACAATAACGCCCCTTGTGTGCATGATGTGCAGTATCAAAACTGAAACCATAACTCCACACTTTGCTTGTGGAACTTGGCCCCAAATGGACAAATGAAGAGACAGAACAACAGAAACTAAGTGATGTCTTTTTGCGGTTATTACTTTTATTCCAGAGGGGCTGATGTTTAGGCTAGTTGCTACATCATTTAAAATGGCTAAAGTGCTGCAAAACACACGAGACGAAAAGAAAGACATGGACGGCATACTTCCTGCAGGACTAAACCTGAATAACTAAACTGTCCAAAAGCAAATGATGTAAAACACAGTAATCAAACGTGCCTGTTGGGAACAGCTTCCCATCAAACACAAGCATGTCCTTATTCAACTGGCAACACTGCCTGAGACAATGAGATAGGTTTCCTGGTAATGATACACTCTGGCAGGTGTAATGATTGTGGACCAGCTAAAATAGTACTAAAGGAATACGCCTACACCATTATCCGTTTACAACTGAATTCGCTGGCAAAATCTAACAAAGCAATATAATAACTACACTTTCAATGTATGCACCACATGAAACTTAAGCTTCAATGACAGAAAAAATAATAAAGGAGAAAAAAAACAGAGAATGTGGGGTGGATCTACTGTCAGAGATAATGACAACACTCTACAACTTCTATTGTAGCAGTGCATGCCCATGCCTCTAAACAGCAGGTACTACAAGCTAAAAAGAAAAGATAAGTGTACATCAGAAGCAATGTGTGCAGAAGAAATCAGAAGAAAACCATCAAGCTGCTCACCAAGTCGCTGCTGCTGTCACAAACCACAGGAACCATGCGTATGACCTTCATGCCGTACAGCTTGTTATGGCCAATGATGTAGTTGTACAGTTGGCTGGGTGCCACGTTCACACTCGGGATCACCACAGAGCCTGTACAAAAGAGAGCAGAGCTGTAGGCACCTGAATATTTTAAATGACAGAAAGCTGAATTACAGTTGAAACTTGATTTAATGGAGTGACAGCCACGCTCGAATTACAGTAATACCTTGTTAACCCGAACTCGCATATCTCGAAAAATCGGCTAAGTCGAAGTTTTCTGCGGTGCCGAACGATTTCCCATAGGTGCAATGTATTTATTGCTCTTTATCTCAAAGTATTTCCGTGCCCACTTTCGGTTATCTTGAAATCTTGACTGAAAGTAGAACAAAAACTTCGCTGCCGAACCGTTTCACAATATACTAGAGGCAAAATGTCATGCGTTTCACAAGGTTCGCGCGAGGCTGCCACGCTTACGACGAAGTGGACACTGTTCCCGAAAGTAAAGTCGGAACCTAGCGGCATAACAACTTGGTCAAGCAACCCTGTGTCACGTCACATGACGCTATAGACGTGCACAGAGGCAGGCCTTGCAAAATAGCTCGGGTCGTACATGTCCTTTTGTTTACCATCAGAGATGCGATTTCAGCATTTTATTTACGTAAGGTACGTCACGCAGATTTTTTTGCTGGCCATACAATGTGGTGAAGATAACGCCGCCAAAGCAAAGCAAGTCACTGATGCTGCAAAGAAAGGTAGCTCTAATCAGAGAAGCGAATTCAAGGCTCGAAGTTTCCGGACGTCAAAACGGCGCTGATTGTGTGGTGGCATCGTGCGAGTGGAGCCCCTTCCAGTCACAACATTGACAGAGAAGGCCAATTCTCTGGTCTTAGTGGTGGGCTACACTGATCTCGCCTGCAACATCAGCTGGTTTGACCATTTTCTTAGGCCAAACAATGTGGCGTCAGGCATGGTGATTGCGACAGTGTCGATGCAGCTACTCAAGGAGTGATGACATCAGCCGAAACAAAAACATGCTTCGCTTGATGCGAAATAAAGTTGAGCGCAGTGGCACGCATGATCGCCACATGCGATGTGTTAAGCAACTCGAGACAGCTTTGCTAGATGCAAGTGTTACTGAGAGGCAGACCAGCCTTAGTCGGTCTTTCTGCACTAAATAAAAAGGCAGTGCCGAAAAACACAGCTGGTTGATAGCTCTGGTATGTCATTATTTTTCTTTAAAACCTTTACAAAGAGCCAGTTAGGCGCTCCTGTTAAGAAACTGGTCAGTAGTGCTAACATTTTTAGATAGAACTGGACTTCTCAATGGAATTTGTGCAACTTTGCTTATCTCAAAAGTCTGCTTATCTCAAAATTTTTTCTGGTTTTTACTACTTCGAGTTAACGAGGTATTACTGTACTTCGCTAAATCGGGAAGGTGGTAAAATTAGGAAAGAGATTTTTCGGTCCACAGAAATCCGTAATTGTAACATATACTATAGTGGCACCCAAAAACTACCACGGCATTGTAATTGCTTCGTTGTCGTGAAGCCCCCCAAAGTTCGGGTGACGCAGACCAGGTAGACAGTCGAGTGAAGCTATGAAAGGCTGCACACATACAAAGACAAGGATAATGATTGCCATCATTGTGCGAGCAGGCTGACAAGCAATATAGTGTTGAGGAGACGATCAGTGTGGTCTTTCGCATAAACCATGAAATAACGATAGCAACATAATGTACCTGTGGGAGCGTTTACAGGGACAATAAAGCACTGCCACCCCAAGCGCATTGCCACCTGGTACGTAAGAGCGCTACTGACTGTTGAATCTATTGTTTCGTGCATGGGCGCAGCATGAGTTTTGGGAGCAGCAAAATTTCAATTTAGGAGCAAGAGAACCTTGTTTGTGACCAGTTAGCGGCATTTATTTTGTCATTTTTGAAGCTTGAAAAACAAATCTGTACCAACTTGGAGGAACAAGCACATATTTTAATCGGCTTAGAATACACATAACATTCAAACAGACTTTGGAGAAAGCTTTTTTTAACACATTATTGCCAGGTATGAACTACACTACCTTTTTACAAACCACGCAATTTATATAACCCGTGTAACAACATATGAAATAGATAAAAAAAAGGTTTTCCAATTAGGTTCACTTTACATTTGAAAATAAGAAAAGAAAAAAAACATCACACTTCTCAAATGATAAAGATGTGATACTAAATGTGACACAGGAATTGTAGTCACATAGCAGTAGGTCTTTGCTTTAGATAAGCAATACCATTTAGCAGATTACTGCTTTCCCTTTTTGTTGGTCTGCTTATTTAGCTTTTCAAGCTTCCCCAGAGCTTCCTGTAGGTCAGTGATCCTCTTCATGGAAGGGGGGAGGGGGGGGGGAGCGCAAAGTCTTCCGCATACTGCCCATACTTTGACTTAATCGAGATTGCGGGCGCTGCAATGAACTATCGCCCTCCCTGAAGGGGAACAAACTCTGCGTACGCCTATAAGCACCCCATCACAATAAAGCGCCTTCAGCTATCTGCTCGGCCGCGTGGGTGGCGCAGCGTCAAGTGTACCGCACGCTTTTAATAGGTGATAACAAAAGCGCGCTGCACCACCTTTCACTGCCACCTCGTGCGGGACCACCTTCAAGAATGCGTCGCGAGTGCCGAGAAACCTTACCGCTCGGACACTAAGTCGTCCGAGCGTAGCAAGCATAGTACCGTTGTAAGCTTTTGGGGGGGTCACACACAACATTTACAACCGCTCAGAGGCGATTATCACAGCACTATGGAAGCCTCCATTACAAAGGCGCATAGAAGGACACGCTTGGGCGCGTTATTGTGTTCTGCGAATGTATCCCTGGCGCTGCTTCTAAAGTTACGTTTTCTCACGCTGAAACTGAAGTGGGCTTGAAAATTCTTGCTTGTGAGGCTGTTTCAGTGCAGTTCAGCGCAAATTTTGCAATTTTTATGGTTTTGGAGCAGCTTGGCGCAGGAAAACGGAATCATATCAAAAATGCGTAATATACGCAGGGATTTATCGTTGAAAAAGGTGGGCACACACAGATACGGACGCCAAAGAAGGAAGACAAACAGAAACGCAGTCACCCACGAATGGCAGCACCATGTACAGCGGTGGGCCAGTATGAAGTGCTGCCATACGCCCATATGGTATATGAAGGGTAACTGCTTAACAATGACATTACACATTTACTTAAGGTAACTGAACACCATGTTATGCACGTACTACCGCCAATGTCAATGTGCCACACCTCAAAAATGAGACACATTTCCTCATTCAAGAGTCTCACATATAAAACTGCGCAGTCATCAAACTCTGTTGTGCATTTACAATCGCGATGCTCAGTGAATCTCAGCTTTATACAATGACCTGTCTGCCCACATAGAAATGACCGCAAGATACAATGAACTTTATACCCTAAGACCGTATGGCATTCTGTTAGCTTGTTAAATGTGTGTGTGTGTTTCAGAAACACACGTCACTCCATCTTTTGTCACTCACCGGCTGTTTCATCACTGATTCAATACATTCGCATCTTAGCAGACGGTTATTTAAGATTAGAACATTGTGTAGAGTTATCAAATTTGAGTAAGATGACAGCAATTAGCAGGTGGTACAGTGAACTCCCATTAAGACGAACTCGGTTAAGACGAATTCTCGCTTATGCCGAACAACAGAGAACCGTTAGTTTGCTTTCCCATAGACTCAGTGCGAAAAAAATTCGCTTAAGACGAACCGCCCAACTGTACTCTTCTGTTAAGACGAACTTTCGCGGTGATCGACAATGCTGGCGATTCTGCGAAACGAACACTGCAGTCTTGGTGTGGAATTCAGGCGACCGAGAAAAAGCAAGAAAAGAAAAAAAAGCACTTACCGGTCGCGACGCAGAGGGCGCCAGATAAACGAAAAAGAACGTTCAGCGGATAAAGCCGGTATCCCCCTCACCCCCAGCCTGTGGGTGGGCGAGGTGCGGGCTTTATCAGCAAAGAAAGCAACAAAAAGAGTAGGGGGATTTACAACTGGGACCCATTGCATCCTTTAGTATTCCCCCTCCTGTCTTCGGTTTCCCAGCTGGAGTACAAAGGGGAACAGAAGAACACAAGAGCTTGGGGCCGCTCCGCCGTGGTCGGAGGGGCAAACGCAAGGGGAGTGAAGGAAAAAAAATAAAGAAAAAGCGACAACGGGAACAAAAATTGTCTATGCATTACAATAGAGTACGAAACCGAAACCATGTTTGCGGCGAACTCCGTCAGAGGGGTCAGGTGCATTGTCATCACCACCACACAATGGAGCCCCAGCACATTTTGTGGACAGTTCGCGTTGGTTCGCGTAGGACCTGTGCACATTGTATCTGTTCCCAGTGAAGTGCAAATGGTGATGAGCCATTTTGATTATAGAAGTGCACAACAAGGGAAGGCTATTTTGTATACTGAATATAGCTACGTCGTGTCTTTTTCGTGTGTGCGAGGCTTGTGACCGTAAGTAGCGCAATGGGATATCTTCAGCTGCACGTCAACCAGGAAAAGGTTACTGCGGGCCGAAAACGAGAAAATATCCGGACCTCGAAGAAAGCCTTGCAGACTTTCTTAAGCAACTCAGCGTATCACGACTTCGTCGAGGCAACAGCACGCGACCGAGGCGTATCCAGAAGTGATCTTAGAGCCAGCAAACAGGCTCACAGAAGAAAAGGAACTGCCAGGACAATAAATTTACATTATTGAAGGAAAATTGTGCTTCTCTCCCTCTCTCTCTCTCTTTATTTTGTAATCGTCAACATAGGAGCGTGCTACAGTTTATTATTAAATGTGGTAGCAGTATCTTCATGAATTTTTTATTTTTGAACCCGCGAAATCAGGTGCTCATATGATTCGTTTAATACTCTGCTTGAAAGCATTGTTTTTATCTAGATGAGGCAAATAAATGCTTTTTGTTGTCTTTTTGCCCCCATTGTAAGTCTACTCCAGTCAGTGTTTTCAAGTAACATATTTGGATGCACTTGGCATGTTAGCATCTCTCTTTTTGAGGGCACTTCTGATAAGCCGAACTCCTGATAAGACGAACAGATGACCGCGGTCCCTTCGAGTTCGTCTTAACGGGAGTCTACTGTATTCTTACATTAGGCACACATGCAAAATACACTAGACGTAGGCGCAACCACAAGGACGCGGTAAAACAGATGGCACAATATCGGGCAATGGAAACGTGGAAGGTGATGCGATATTCAGGGCCACCACACTCGCGTTGCATGACTCTCAGAGCCTTCTGCTTTACACTGTGCATGAAACGTCATTCTAAAATAACATCCAAGTTCTGCACAGTAGCTGGGGAGATTTCCCGCATCTAAGCTCATGCACTTCCGTGCACTTATGTATTATGCAAGCTTCTACGAGTTAGAGATTTCCAGTGGTGGAGGCAGTGGCATAACTTGCGAAAAACCCGGCTCCGGCGAGTGTACACAAAAATGAGGGTGTACACAAATGAGGCCTTTGAAGGTGCGCCACTCACATGCGTATTTGTATGCTCCGTTTCCCAATAATTGGTGCTCTCTCGATCATGGGCTTGACGGCGATCAGCGTTTCTCATATGGCAATCCGATCTTTTATTAAGGTCACCTGTCATCTCACGTTGCGCACATTTCATTGTTGCCTTTCATTTCTGCATTTCACTCTCTCGCGCATGATCGTCACTACTGCCTGTAGCAACAGAAGCGTTGCGCTGCTAAGCACGTGGGTGAGGGTTGAATTCCTGGCATGGAAGAAGGAGGAAGTTAGGGATGAGCACTGCACAATGCGATAGAAAGAGAGAAAAGTAGTAGGTCAGGCAAGCACACGCCAAGCTTCGCTTGCCCTCATTTTCTCGATAGGGCAAGCAAATTTTTTCTAACGTGTGGGGTTGCACACGCAACCCACTGTCTTCAACGCGGCGGCACCTCGGCTTCGCGCTACGTTTGTACGCGCAGTGGCGAGAGGGGTTGCGTGGGAGAGGGCATTGTGCCGCTCCCGCAGCCTTCGCGCCCTGTTCCCTGGCCGCAGTCGAGATGCCCGTTTCCCTCCTTGCCCTTTTCTGGAGAGACTCCTCTCCAGACCCCGGAACGTGCGCGCGTCGCTTTCTTGGGGGCCTCGGTGTCTTCGGTCTTGGGAGATGTGACTGACCACATCGGACCCAAGCCGTGAGCACCACCGCCGCCATCAACCCCTGCAGTGCTCCGGCCATGGAGTGCGAAACTACCGCCCCGGACCGGAGTGCAAAAGCAGCCACGCGAGGTGAGATGAGCCTTTATCATTCCCTCGACGTGCGCTTGCTATTTTGTTGTTGTTTCCCCCAGTAGTGCGGAACACTCCGCCTCTGAGGTGTTAACTTGATGTGATTGCTATCTATTGTTGCAATTGGCATCTGAGGTGAATAAACACCTGCAGTTGAAAGACTTGTCTCTGTCCCACTGGTCTGAAAACCCGCCGCGGTCGCAACTCACGCGAACCGCGGGATAGCTAGGGGGGTCACAGCTCTGACTGTTAGGGCTGCTGCGTAGCACCTAGTAGCGAGTAACTACACTCCTCTAGTGCGCGGTGTGATCCAAAAGACGGGACAGGTTCGCACGCGCGGCTTGTTGTGTTCATGTCTTGTGGCACAAAGCACAAAAGTAAACCCCTATAAACGGTACCATAAAAATGGCCCTTAGTGGGTACTACTGTAATTAAATGCCGTACCCTCAAATTGAAATTGAGCGATGGATCGATGGTTTTGAGCGGAAGGACCTTACCTGCATAAATGAGGTTGCGGGCGTAGTTGGGAGACTTCTGGTAGTAATTGCCAAAGTCGTCACAGAAGCTGGTCAGGTGATAGCCGTGCTTGAAGAGCAGCTGCTGGCCCGAACTGTACGAGTGGATCGTGCGCAGGTGGTAGTCGTAGGTGAACAGAGTGCATGTGCATGTTTACTCGGATCTTGTCCATGTCCTCGATGAACTCAGATGTCACCTGGGCCAACATGCATAAAGCTGGTTAAAGGGCAGCCTCACCGGCTTTGCAGAATGCAAACATATGTGAATGGTGCACATACATCACGTGTTCATAGGAGTGCATAGGGTTCAACATTGGGGGGGGGGGAGCAAAGTTTCATCGCAGTGCCCCCCTCCCCCTTTTTTTCGAGTCCAAGAGACAACATGCTCCACAGGGAATGAAAAAAATGTGCATCTTACAAGAGCCTGCTTTGGTCCCTGGCTTTCCGGGAGTAAAGATATGAAGTAACATTTCTTGGAATGCAACCTCAAGGGCCTTAGGCCGCCATTATTGTCAAAACCTGGCCATGACCCTACGCTTGAAACATTGGTGGGAGAGGTCCAGCTGAGTAAAAGTATGGAGCAGACTTTGCACCATTCATGGGTGATTGGGCGGGGAGGGGTGACCCCGCCCTCCCCATACACATGCATATGCATACGTTGACGATCCTGCGCACACAGTATCAAACAACGTTTATAGAACCAGGTCAGCTGCAAAACTGAGCAATGTTGCGCGGCGCCACCTCCATCAGCGGACAGATGTGGCGCTGCTATCGCAACAGGATTCACTCACACCACTTCAGCCGACGTTGCAGCGCGTCGCGTCAGTATCCGTGGAGGCTCGTTCTGTGTGAACAGTTTTGCACTTTCTATTGTGCTTCGAATGTGCTGCATGTCTTCACCATGCCGACATGTCTTCCGGCTGTACTAGTGGTTACAGGAATCCGAGACACCATGACATTCTTTGTGCCTAGGGTTACCAACTCTTCAATGAAGGGAGTCGGGACAGGACGGGACGGGGGGATTGTTTCTTTATTGTTTCGGCCTCTTCAGCTGGCTACGTGCTGCTCGCAACACTTCCTCTTGCTGGAGAATGCACCCGTAAAAGCTTGTCGTGCTTCGCGCAGAAGTTCATCAAAGCAACTAAAGCCCTTCGCAGCCACCGCTAGCCACAGCACAATGCTTCGTGCGTGCTATTCGTGTTTGGAGAGCAACGCGCATTGTCGGGCCGTGCGTTGGATCACGTGAAAATTATAACGGAGGTCCGAATAAATCCGGAACACTAGCTGTCCGACAGGGACAGCTCAGGACACTGTATGAAAAGTCGGGACAGTCCCGCGAAATCCGAAGAGGTGGTAACCTATTTGTACCCCGCGTGACTCTGACCAGCGAGCGGCGTGGCATCGCGCCATTCCTCGTGAGGACAAGAAACTGTCCGACAGACACGTGTATGTGATATGCACTTTCATGAGGAAGACATCCCGAAGACTTTCACTCACATGGTCAATGGTAAGAATTAAGGTTGAAATCGCCAGCGGAAAGGAGCCTCGTCGAAGGATGCGTCCCATGGATATTCCCGAACTTAACTGATTGCAGTGATTCTAAAAATTGTGCTATAAATAATTTTTACAGTTAATTAGGGCTGTTTCGATAAGATTTAATGCCTGAGACTGTAAACAAATTGTGCCGTTTGTGTGCATCATACCATACCTGCAACATCTGAAAAATTGTTTCTCTGCATTGCGTGCGTAAAATAAGTACAATTTTCTTTCTGTAGCAGGACTGAAACTGTGGCGTGCAGTACAGTGAAACCTCGTTAATACGTACCTGCCGGGAACACGGCATAACTACGCACTAACGGTAGTACGCATTAAACACCCAAGTACAAATTTGCATTTCCTAGCTACGCCATCACCGCCGTGCCACAGCAAATATTGCCTAAAGTACCCACCGCAAAGCCTTTTCCTCTTTTTGCGAAAGTGGACAAAAGATCCTGGCACACTCGCACGACCGCCCGATAGCGCGTAGTGGCGACGCCGAAGAGCATTTCGAAACTATTGCAGGGTCCGGGATACGCGGTCAACGCAGGTGACCGACGTAGCGACAGAACGGACAGTGCCTGCTTTCCGCGGTATATGTGCGTGCGTCTAACCGCGATATGCTACTAAACGAAACTGACCACAGTTCCAGTGAAACGCGGTACGGCCGCGTGGAGCCGATCGCCTCCTGGCTAGTTGCGTGCAGCGCGTCGCCTACCCGGCTCACGCCGTCACTACCGGGCGCTTGCTGTGCCACACGTGCGCATTATTGTGGGAAGTCGTTCGTACCCACTTCGCTCCAGATCGTGCACAGATGCGGCGAGTAGCTTGTTCGGTTAACGCAGCGATGACGAGCTTCATGCAAGCGATGCGCACTCCGCGATGCTCTAGCGGTCCTGGCAGCGGACGGAGGCGCGTTGGGTGGTCGCCTAATAAAAGCGGTGCAGTATGGTTACAACCGCGCTACGCTTGCTGTTTGTACACGTGCGTTTAGTGTGATAGCGTCAATGCAGCGAGGTTTCTCGGCGTTCGCGACCCGCAACGCTAACTACGCAACAGCGATCTGCTTTCGCTTCTACAAAGCGGTGCGCGCCTGATGACGGCTTAGTAGCGTTTGCTGTCGGGCTAGTTGGTACATGGCTGAAGTTCTTCGTCCCTGCCCGAGCATTTGTGCCATTAATTCAACTTCAGCCTTGAAGACGGCCGCGCACAACGAACCGGCAGCGATCGGCGGCTCAGCGCGTTCAGGTTGTCGCCTAATAAAAGCGTGCAGTAGGCTTAAAAGTAGCGCTGCGCCGCACGTGTGCCCGAGCAGATAGCTGAAGTACTTATTGCGATAAGGTTGTCGGCGATAGGTCGGTGGCCGCCACCTCGCTTCGTTCTTTCCCGATGCTTACCCGCAAATACGTCGCCGCAATCGCGCGGAAGTCGGAATGGGGATCGACTGATCTGCGCACTTCTCAAAAAGGCGGAAGACCTTTGGCGGCCATTCTGGCGTCGGGAAGCTGAGCGGCGCAGTAAATTTTATGGCACAAAAGTTATCGCGGTACGCAGGGTACGCATAACCAGTAGGCATAGGGCGAACCACTACGGCTTAAGCGGTCAGCGAATGCATTGGGCTCTATGGGACTCGGTCGGGGATTCGTCGCAACTACGTTTTAACCGTTAGTACGTTTAAAGTGGGTATGTATTAACGAGGTTTGACTGTACACACACGGCGATTTTACACTCAATAATTGCAAGTAACTACAGCCGCGATACAGAGGGAAAACCTCACTTCAAAAAAGTGAGTGAAGAATTATTGAAAAAAAACGGTGCAAAACTACGGAGCACCAGAAAAAGGATTACACAAAAAAGTGCTGACTTACAACAAAGATATTCGTAACACCACGCATATTGCACAGTCCAAAACAAAGAGACAGAATTACCAACACGCCAAGCATCCACTTTAGCTAAAGAATATGCTATGGGGAATGCGCCATATAGTTAATTTCTTATAGTAATGGACAGATTCGCATGTTATGCTATCAGCATCAGTTACCTTGGGCAGTCTAGAAAGCCATAGCTTTACTGACTTTGCCTTACCGCTGCTAAATATTACTCACTTTTACGTTGCAGCGGCGGCGCGGAAGGAAAATCTCGATAATGTACTGTCGGTAAGTAAACACGGAGCCTTTTCTGAACGGCTGCCCCGGCGTCTTGCCACACGGACTACGCGTTTTCGTCTGCTAGCGGAAGCTTGTTGCGCCGCCAGCGCCACCAAACTGGAAGCTGCCCCGGCGCCGCGCGATGGGTTGGCTGACGCGGGAGTTTTGCAACTTACCTGATTCTATAAACGTTGGTATCAAACTACAGCACGGCACCAAAACACTCAAAACTTCAAAATCAATGCCCATGCCTTATGAAGCATGGCATTTTTCCCATAGCAGCAAAACGCTAAATGGCCTTTTTCACAAAATGTATCCCCACTCACAGCTGCCCTCAAGTTTGTAATAAGTGTCAATTCACACTGAATCATTGTGACAGTCATAGCACAATTTGTACAAAATCACCCCTGACGCAATACCCCCGGGGGTGTTTTAAAGGGCCACTAAAGAAAGTATTCGCACCTGTGACATGTAGAGTTGGGTGCCGGATGGCAGGAGGCGCTGCCGTTCGACGAGAAACAGGTTGCACGCAAGTACGGGTCGCAGAAGCCCACCTCAAAGAAGTACAGGCCACCCAGGTGCCACTGGAAGAGGCAGTGACGGGGCAGCTCTCCGAGAGCGAGCGTCCCGACGCTCTGGCGATTGTTGCTGGAATCCGACTCACGCCTCCGCACTGACATCGCGCTGCAGGCAGGAGAGAACACATAAAGGCACTGTTGAACCAAGCTTGTGTTTTTTATTGCGATAGCAATTATATGGACAGTCTCGGCTGGTTTTTGCCGTCGCCGCCGCCGCCGTCATGCACACATATATGTATAAGTACAGTAAAACCTCGGTAATTTGTACTCGGTAATTGGGAATCCCGGATAATTTGTATTTTGCGCGGTCCCAAATTTTTACATGTAAATTTAACCGGATAATTGGTGCGGCCAGTCTGCGACTTCCCGGTTAATTGGCACACTTGGCCGCGACTTCCAAGATATGCAAAGGGTGTTGCGAATCTGGAGGCTGTAACTAAAACATGCATTTTTTTTTTTTTGATGTACGGATCTCGAAGGCCATGTTTTTTTTTACCGGAAATACGTCGTAGACGCCATGTTTTAGCAATTGCCAGGCGGCGATGCATGCGGTTGCGATCATGATCTCATCATCTCAACAGCGATGTTAGCCACTCTAGCGAAGTGAATGTTTTGTGGAGTCTTTGTGCCATTGGATGTCGGCTGGCGAGCATTGTGCGATTCGGTGCGACTCCATTTGTCTCCTGTCTCCGCTTGAGTGTCTTCATGGAGGCAGGTGGAGGCCACGTTATCGACGGTGTTTTGAGCACGCGGTTTTGTGAAAGAAGAGGCAACCTCCGTTGAGTTTGCTGTCACCGCTGTCATTGCCCGTTTGATGAAGAAGGGGAGACTCTCTGCACTCGATATGAGGCTCTGCACGCGGACGAGGAGTGCACTCCAATCGGATTCTCCGAGTACGCAAATGTCGAGTGCACAGGCAGAGTGTTACGCCGACATCGACAGCGAGATAGCTGCGAGATCGACCGCTTCGGCCCTAATGTTGACAGCGATGACGAGCCCTCCCGAGCACCCCTTTGGCGGATGTCATCGATGCCTTGAGTGTTGTGCGCAGCTTCGTCGAGTGCACGGCGGCGAGGCTGAGATGTGCGCCTCATTGACAGGCTGGAAAATATGACTTCAGTGCTGGGAACTACCGAACGCGTCAGTCACGCATGGAGGAATTTTTCTCCAAGTAGGCGGACTTGCCACAATAAAGGTGTGACTTCCGTACATCACGTTTTTGGCTGATTTCTTTGATTTCGCGTTGGTTTCGGATAATTGGGAATCCCGCTTAATTGGGATATTTTCTCGGTCCCGAGGCCTCGAATTAACGAGGTTTTACTGTATGTAATATATATATAAAAGTCCCAAAGAAAAATAATTCAGAAAAATGCTCCGAAGCGCAGAATCGAAACCAGCGACTCTCGCTCCGGAGCGCGTGGCACTAACCACTACGCCACAAAGCGCAGATCCTTCAGGTAGCTAATGACGAGCGTTAATACACACACTTTACCGCTGGCAGGACTCAGAGACGGCAGGCACTTACAGCATAGACCATTTATAACGTAACCGCCTATAGTGCGGGACCGGATATAATGCGGTTTTTTGTGACCACCAGTTCACCTCCATTGAGTTCAATGTGTTAGCGTACCGCTTAGTATGCGGGCGCGCGCGACGACAGACCGGGTACAGTGCGGTTTCTCCGAAGAGCGCACCCCGCTGCACCCTCTACAAAAAGAAAAACGCAGCGATGGAACTCATCGCCAACCCTCTGAAAGGGGCAAAAAAGAAACGCGTAAAGAAAAGAAGCGCGACCGGCCTCTCTTTTCTCTCGCTTTCCTTTTTTTTTCCCTCCTTCGTGCGGCACCGCTGCCGAGCCGACCGGGAGGCCCGCGCGGGCGAGCGAGAGAGAAGTCGTCGGGAAGGTTCATTCGTTCGTGGGGGGTGGCCGGTTGACAGACTTTCCCCGACACAGTCCAATCTTTCACTCTCTGCGTGCATGCCTCGAAGAGTGTCGCCAACGTCGTAGGCCTAGCCACCGGAAAACGTTTCTGTGCGTTGTGCGTCGTGCCTTGTGCGCGGCCGGTACACGTGTTGTGTTATCAATCTTCTGGCTTTTTGTGTCGCGCTGCACTGAGCTGCCATGCCGCCTGGTCCTTCCAACCCACGAAAGCGGCAAGCTTTATCTCTCGAGACAAAGCAGAGCATCGTAAAAGATGTTGCAAGTGGAACGAAGAAGGTTTCCGTCGCTCAGAAGTACGGCATCGCCGACACAACAGTGTCGGCGATTTGGAAAAACAGAGAGAAGGTGCAACAGCAGCTTCAAGGGGATGCTGGATCACTCGCAAGAAAGCGGATTCGTGTTTCAAAATATGAAGACGTGGACGCCGCTTTGTACAAGTGGTTTTGCGAGGTGCGAGCCCAAAATGTGCCTGTGAGCGGTCCGATGCTGCAAGCGAAAGCCAGGTCATTTGCCACCTTACTGGTAATCGATGGCTTCAACCCGTTAAACGGGTGGATTCAGCGCTTTAAGGACCGACACGGAATCAGCTGTCGTGTTATCTCCGGGGAGAGTGCAGCAGTCGATGACTCGGCTGTTCAGGCGTGGCTCAATGTAAACATGGAGACCATGCTGTCTAAGTACGCCGAGAGGGACATATACAATGCGGACGAGGCTGGTGTATTTATAATCTCCTTCCAAACCGAACTCTCGCACTGCCCACGAGCGTTGCTCCGGTAGAAAGGCTTCGAAGGAGCGTTTTACGGTTCTCTTCTGCGCCAATATGGATGGCAGCGACAAGAGGTGCTTGTTTGTAATTGGGAGGTCGGCGTGGCCGCGCTGCTTCAAAAAAAGGGAGTGCCTTCCAGTCACATCCAAAGCAAACAGCAAGTCTTGGATGACACGGGAGCTGTTTGCGAACTGCCTTCAAAAATTTGATGAAGACATGATGTCAGAAAAGCGGCAAGTCGTCTTGGTCCTTGACAACTGCAGTGCGCATCATGTAAATTTGAAGCTGAAGGCGGTAAGCCCCAAATTCTTGCCCGCAAATACGACTGCCAAGAGCCAGCCAATGGACCAAGGCGTGATTGCGGCAGTGAAGGTGCATTATAAAAGGCGCATTTGCGAGAGGCTGCTGATAAACATTCAGCGAGATCAACCAATGAAGGTTCATCTGCGTAACGCCATTGACATGGTCACGGCATCTTGGTGGCAGATAAAACCATCGACCATCGCCAAGTGTTTCGCTAAGGCTGGGTTCGCTCGCAACACCGCAGCAGGCGATCGGGATACAAC